>NC_045431.1:158590065-158890065 GCF_902635505.1 Sarcophilus harrisii
CTGTCTTGGAGGCGGAAGTAAGAGTTGGAGGGAGAAAAAATGTGGCCCTTAAAATCTTACAAAAACGATGTTGAAAACCATTTTTACATGTAATTGGAAAAATCATATATTATTAAAATATATATGTTTTAATGTAATTAGTGAGGTAGAATAGAAACACAAAATGGGAGGGGACGATTGTCAAGAAATGTTTTATTTTTACATTGTTTACTGATCCAAAATATGTAACACATTTGATAGTGTTTACATATACTTTAATATAATCCATTACTAAAGCTAAATTTATTTAGATGATATTAATGAGAAACTGTCATATACTCCTTGTATATCCTTGTAGGATAGAGAAAACTATTACTATTTTCTCTAAACATGTTCCCTATAAAGTATGATATTACTAATTTGACTTGATTTTGAATTCTAGGAATGGCTTAATGAAATGACAACAAAATAATAAATTATGGTTGTATAAATAGAAAAAACTTTTAGTCTATGATTTTTCCACTTGATTTTGAATTTGTTGGCATTTCATGCTAATTAAAGAAAGTACTTGTGTTCAACCAAATTTTACCTAAGCCAAGCCCTTCACAACCATGTGCTTCTCCCAACAATCCTAACAATTAATTGCAAATATTTACTATTCCCTTGCAGTACAAAGTAAATTATTCTAATTTACAACAAAATTTTCAACTCAATCAATAACTGATTTATTATTACTATTGCACAGTATTTAAATCTCAGGATCCATTGTTTTAGTTAGCTCATATTCAACAAATTCATGGTGACACTCTCAATTTCCCATAATGGGTTCTTATTTCTGTTAGTCACCCAAAGATTCAAATAATTTTTTTGAAGGAATTAAAAAACCTTCAAAACTGGACCTACTAGAAAAGAGACAGAGACAGAGAAGAAGAGGAAGAGGGAGGAAGAGAGACAGAGACAGAGAGTGAGAGACAAAGACACAGAGAGAGAGACAGAGACAGAGACAGAGGCAGAGAGCCACACAGAGAGAGAAGGGGAAAAAGAGAGGGGAGGCGGGGAGAGGGATCACAGCATGGTATGGTAGTTTGGTTCATTATTTCAGAGCCAGGTTGGCTCTATCTCCCCCTCAGGGTACAAGAAACTCTGAGAAAACCTGACATATGTTTGGACTCCTAGATTCCCAGAGGCTGACTCTTCTGACCTGTCAAAATTCACAAAGTCAGAGTCTCCACATTAATCTCTTTTGTCTAAAATGGAAAAGAATACACGGCTAGACAAGAAAACCAACGCTCCTTTTCCCAGGGCCACATATTGACCACAGAGAAAAAACCCCAAGCTTCTTCCTAAGGGCGTCATCTCTGACTGGAAACCATCAGCAAATGAGCCCATTGAAAAGAGAGAGAAGCTCTAGAGAACTGTGGAGCTTCTAATGATCACCCCCAGCTCCTGGTCCATAAGCAATTAAGAAAGTATCTCCCAACAACATGGGACTAGTGGACTAGAACCAACCACAGAATGTCTGCATATGCTCTGTCTTCCTAAGGCCATCCTTATATTTATTCCAGTATGAAAGCTTCCCAGCCTCTACCATAAAGAGAATTTACATACTCTCTCCTTGCATCTGTCCTCTCTTACATTACACTTTAGGAAACCAGATTTTAAAGAAAAGGTAAGAAAATCTCAGTGGTCTGAAGCTCTAATAGAGACATTATCTCACCAGGAATAAGGGGCTCACAAAAATTAGATTCTGCTAATGTAATTGTAAGTGATTCTATTAGAAAAACAATAAATAACAACCAATCAATAACAAAATCTTCTTATACTAATTTCATGGAAATTGATGTGACTTTATAAGGTTCCAATTTTCAATCCAATTCAATGAGAACTTATTAATTACCTATATGTATCAGTGAATTTGTGTCAACACATTGACTATGTCAAACCAATGTACATGCTAATTATATAGAAAGTTCCCTTTGAAGGTATATTAGACACTGGAGCCGACAGCTCAGTGACAGGTGTTGGAGGCGCCCCGATGGCAAGGCAGGCTGCTGTTCCACTTACCTGGAACGCAGATGGAAAACAAGGGACATTTCAACCCCTTATTGTCCATGGACTAAGAAATTCATTATGGGGGAGAGATATATTGAAAGCTTTAGGGGTTTCTTTGGTCACATTGAACCCAAATGGGTAGGGGCCACTGCCTGTAGAATTGTTTGTTGTAGAATTGTACAACAACCAGCTTTGAAATGGAAAACGGAGCCTGTCTGGATAGAGCAGCAGCGCATGAATAGAGAGAAGTTACAGGCTTTGCACGACATTGTGCAACAGTTACAGCATGGACACATAGAGGAAACATTTAGTCCATATAATAGTCCTGTTTTGTAATCAAAAAGAAATCTGGTGAGTTTAGGATGATGATTGATTTAAGAGCAGTTAATGCTATTATGGAGCTAATGGAGGCTTTGCAACTGGGGCTCCCGCTCCATGTTTCCCGCCATGATTCCAAAGAATATGCATATTGTTGTGTTAGATATAAAAGATTGTTTCTATTCCATTCCATTGCATCCCAACGATTATGAAAAATTTGTCTTTACTCTACCTGCCATCAATTGTAATGCACCTTCTTTGCAGTTTCATTGGAAAGTACTGCCACAACTAAGCATGCAAAACAGTCCAACTTTGTATCAGTGGTATGTTAACAGGGTAATACAGGAATTAGGCAGGAATTTCCCAATGCTTTGATTGTCCATTACATGGATGATTTATTGCTGGCATATAGTGATGAAACTCAGTTACAACATGTGCACCAAGCAATCCTTACTGCACTGCAGCTCAATGGCTTATACCCTGCTTCTGATAAAACTCAAACTCAATCTCCTTTTTCTTACCTGGGTTATGTGGCAGACAGAGTGTATGTTTCTCTACTTCCTACCCAATTGGATATGATCAAAGTGAAGACTCTGAAAGATTTTCAAAAGGTGATTGGGCTGATACAATGGATGAGGTCAGTAGTTCCCATTCCACCTTCACTAATGAAGGCCTTATCTGATGTTCTACCTGGTGATCCTTCACTATTGTCCCCCCATCAGTGGACTCCAGCAGCCAGAGACAGTTTTCACTCCATTCAACAATTATGGTCTAAACGGCTCACATGCACAGATCCCACCCTTCCAATTGGGTTAAGCATACAAAAAGATGCCACTATGTATGCCATGCTCCATCAAAGAGAGGACCTTACCGAGTGGTTGTACCCTCGAAGAGCCACAAAGGTCATAGTATCTTGGACAGACTTGCTGGCTGAATTTCTTTGGTCCTGCATACAAAGGACACTATGGCTTAACGGGACCTACCAATTGTACATTCTCCCATACCAGAACAACACATTTTAGTTATTGCACAGGATAATTTGTTGTGGGCCTCCATAATGTCTGTTGTAAACTTCAAACCTACTTGTGATAGTCTGTATCAGATGACCAGTCCCCTATGGGTCCCCCTAAAATAATATCTACAGAACCAGTTGTGGGCCCAACAGTGTTCACTGATGCTACTAAATCAGGGAAAGCTGCCATAGTATGCCCTAATACCAATCTACAATGGGTCCTCCACACCCCCTATGAATCTACTCAACAGAATGAACTGTTTGCTATAATTAAAGCTTTAGAATTCTTTCCTTAGGCATGTAACACGGTTTTGGACAGTGCCTATGCTGTAAATAAAGGCTCTTCTTCATTTGCCTTCTGCCTACATTGAAGACAGAAATATTAATATATCTTTTTTGCTTCAAACAGCTCAATCAGCGTTCCTCTCCCAAACCTCCACAGATCCTGTGGCTACTGTCCTAATACCCTCTGGCAAATGGACAATACCCATTGGGGCAAGCAGCTTATTCACATTACAGTAGAGACCTTTTCCAGGTTCCTATGGGCAGCTATTCAACCAGATGAGACAACCAGGTATGCCATCTCACATCTGTATCACTGTTTCTCTCTTGCAGGCCCTCTGTCATGCCTTAAAACTGACAATGGTCCCGCATATTCCTCCAGAGGCTTTGCTCTTTTTTTATAGGAATTTGGGATTCACCACCTCACAGGCCTTCCTTATAACCCCACAGGCCAGGCAGTGGTTAAACATTCCAAATGCACACTGAAGACTGTCTGCAAAAGCAAAAAGGAGGTGGAGGTGGAGGGATGGGATGCTTAGCTCAGTCCCAATTGCCACCGGTCTCTACACACTTAATTTTCTTCAATTTTCAGCTATCGATAGATACCCTTACACCAGCTTTATGCTTCTTTGCTATGCCACAGGTCAAGGATTCACAGGTTTCACAGGATTTCACAGGGAACCAGGACTGCTCCCACACAATGGCGAGCAATGTGGAAAGACATACCAGACCAGTCATGGAAGGGGCTGGGGCTGGTGCTCAAATGGGGGATATGGTATGTTTATGTCATTCCAGCTGGACAGTGGGTGCCCACCCACTTCTTGCGACTCCTGGAACCTCAAGAACAAGAAGAAAAGCAAAAGGAGGTGGAAAAGGAGGACCAGGACACACCAGTCAGCAGAAAAGAGAGTGGAAGAGAAGACTGAAATGGTTGTGTCATGGACTTGCTCTAATCAAATCCAAGAATTGACAGAGTTTTATAGCTGACATTAATGTATTAGCAAAAAATTTCAGCCTCCCTAACGATGTTTCTCATGATCTTATTGATTGGATATACCAACACACAATGCCAATACCCTCATGGTTGGCTCATATTTTATTTTTATTGCCTTTTTTATTGTATTGCTGTTGCTTTTACCTTGTATTTTCCAATGCTTTCTCTCTCTCTTACAACAGTCCCTTGTAGGACTGATGGCCAAGTGGCACCCTCTTCATAGAAAACAAAAAAGGGGAGATGCTAGAGTACCTAGCAACAAGAATGCTAGGGAACAGAATAACAAGAGTCTGCATTAATCTTGAGACCCGTCATCATGTACCTTGCACACAATGGCCCGTTTTGTATAGGCAACAAGTCTGTGCAAAGACAAGTCTTGTGCAAACCTGTCCCTTGTGGTCTGTGGATCTCAGTCAGCACACTCTTGGGAATGGATTTTGAGGCCTCGGATGTAAGTTCTGCCTGGCTGGCTAAAGGTCCAGGGTACACACCCTGTAGACACGCCAGAACAGGCATCGAATATGCATCAAATCGAGATTGCCCCCACCGTCTCAGGAGTTGGGCTCCTGGATATACAAGCTAAACACATACCTGTTGTGGGGGCCCATTGGCAGGGGAGATGAGAGGGGTATAAGAACAGGACAGTAGAGGGAGAGAGAAGAAGCAGGGAAGCAGGGAACCAGGAAAAGAGACAAGATGATGTAACCAAGCAATAAAGCTTCTTTAATTGCATAAGGGGTGTCAGAGCTGCTCTGTTGTATCCGGAGACTTCCGTCTTCCAAAGGTCATAAAGGTGAAGATAATTGTGGGTGAGTGCTCAGACACCAGCTGGTGTCAGCAGGTTTGCATTAGATGAGGACCCCAACAATACTGAAATAAGTGTTTGAGATAATAAAAACAAAAATGAAAAGAGTTTTCTCTTCCATATCCATATCCCCTGCAATCTGAAAAATCTACATAAAATTTTTTGGCCTTTTCTTTCATACCAAAGAAAAAGTCTGAATTATTATGGTATTAAAAGATAAAATGTTAATATTATATAATTCTCTACACATATTTTATGCATTTCTGAGTTTCTAAATTTTTTCTGTCATCTGCTGGCCTTCATGTGCCATCTGCAGCTTCTGCAACATTCCCTCAAAATTGCTATTTAATTTCTTATGCTGACCTGCAGTATATCAAAATCACAATGGGGAAGTTGTATTGTGGAAGGAATAACTGTAGTCCCTGACCTGAAGGAGCCTACATTTGTAAAGGCTTGGGATTTGGCTTCTCTTTCCACTCCATGTGATTATTCACAGAAATCAGGGAGCAGATGACTAAGGTAATGACATATGAATAGGTTAACGAAGTACAAAGATGGGTTAAAAGTCTGTTGTCCCTCTACCAAGTTCTTGACTGAATTGGAAGGGGTGTTGTCACTGACTGAAGACTGACCATATTGCAACTTAGGTCTATCTAGGCAGGAGTCAGCAGTCCACAAGAACCCAGCTCCCAGGAGAAACTCACTGTTCATTTTCTTGGGAGAAAGGAGGAATTTTCACCTTTCTTCTCTCATAATTAGATCAATTCTCCTTCTCACTCAGTTCCAGGAGTAGTGAGAAGAAAAGAATTTCTTCTTTCTAGAAGAAATAGATGAACTCAAACATGGCAAATTTAGGGGAAACCAGCTTCTCTTTCCTCCTCTAACGTTTAAAAGTAACTTTACAGGTCCGCAGGCTTGTATAAATATAAGCAGATTCTCAGTCTGCATTCTGATTTTATCTCAAAAGTGAAGCCTCCATTATCTTAGGCTGATGTTCCTATCTAGACACTGATAAAATTAACTACAGGGAAATAGCTCCACTGATAACAGATCAAGAAATAAATAACAACCTCAAGGTTAATACATTCTCCTTCCAAATCACTACACATCTATTACTCAACCTCCTAAATGCTAAAAGTAGCAGTCTTACTTTTAGCCACCCCTATCCCAAGGCTGTGTAAAATCCTAAATATGTGTATATCTCCCTTCATTTTGGGGAGCTGCTATCCACTTGACCCATTAGCTGCTGTTAATTAAACCTTTTCTCTCCCAGCCTTGCCACTTGATTTACTGACTTCCAGTTATAAGGATCAAGGCAGGAAAATTTTCAGAGGATTTCTTGTTTAAGTAATTCTCCAAAACAAGAAAAAGAAAGAGAAGGGGAGCTCATTCTTTGTTGGACTTCCAGTATCTGCTTTAGCCATCTTCATCAGATTTGTGCCCCAGTGAGCAGAGGGAGGATATGGCCACTGGAATCAAGCCTTGAAGTAGCCACTGTGGAAAAGTAAGATAGAAAGTCATTTAAGGCAAAGGGAAAAGATTGTCTTGCTAGAATGAAAACCAGATGAGATTAAGAAACAGAGATTTGTAGCCTATTCAATCAGAATGGGTATGGGATTTATTTCAGTTCTGTTTTTATCATCTTCAGACTTTTACTGAAGAAGGTAGATTGTGGGAATAATTCAAGGCTGGGAGTTGGCAAAATGCATGTGGTGATATTACAAGCAAGGGAATCTAGAGGGGAGGAGAGTGTAGAGTTAAGATAATTTAGCGAGGGATCCTAATAAACTAAGAGATTTTTAATAAGGAAAAAGCATAACCAGACCAGGGGTGATGGCCTGGGAAGCACTTGCAGGCTGCACAAACTGGATGCCGTGGTGAACTCAAAGACTGGAAGAGAATTAAGGTTTTAGGAGAGATGATATAATGGAAGATTCTCAGATAAAGGGATTTTAGAATTCTTGATCATGCTTTGGGTGATGGCAAAATCACTGGTCACCATCTTCTTGTAAAGTTGAGGTATCATGAAGGACATGGGAAATGATTAGTTAGATTGAGGAAGTGGTGAATTAGGGTATTTCAAAATAAAAGAGAGCCTCAGTTTTCTATATATCCTCTTTTTTGTTCTTTCAATATATATATACCTATATACAAATATAGGGGTTATTGTATTGATCTTTTCTGCCTTGATTACATTTGGGCACATCTGGTTCCCTTCTGATACCTCATCTTAAGGAAGAGCATAGAGAAAGCTATTAAGTGTCCAGAAGAGGAAACCAAGATGGTGAAAAGTCATAATAAAATTCAATGAAGGAAATGGGTGGAACAGCTTGGGACTAGAGAAAGGAAGAAGGGATGAACACAAAAATGCTCTTCAAATATTTAAAGGACTGGAATGTTTAAAAGAGATTAGAGAGAGCAAAGCTAAGTGTAAAGGGTAAAAACTAGAAAAAAATAAATGACACAATGTCAAGAAAAATGTCCTGATAATTTACACCATTCCAAATGGATTGTCTTTAAGGTAGAAGGTGGTTCTAATTGGAACTCTTTAAGAAGAGCTTGGTGCAACGAGATCAACCAAATCATTTCCAATGGAGCAGTAATGAACTGAACCAGTTATGCCCAGAGAAAGAACTCTGGGAGATGACTAAAAACCATTACATTGAATTCCCAATCTCTATATTTATGCCCACCTGCATTTTTTATTTCCTTCACAAGCTAATTGTACAATATTTCAGAGTCTGATTCTTTTTGTACAGCAAAATAACGTTTTGGTCATGTATACTTACTGTGTATCTAATTTATATTTTAATGTACTTAACATCTACTGGTCATCCTGCCATCTGGGGGAGGGGGTGGGGGGTAAGAGGTGAAAAATTGGAACAAGAGGTTTGGCAATTGTTAATGCTGTAAAGTTACCCATGCATATATCCTGTAAATAAAAGGCTATTAAATTAAAAATAATAATAATAATAATATCTATCCACCTTCAGAGAGATAACTGATGAGTGCTAAGTGCAAACTTAAAAATGAATAAAAATAATGATTTATTGAAAAAAAAAAAAAAGAAGAGCTTGGTGGTGATTGTTAGAAAGGAATTTTCAATCAGATATAGATTGGACTAAATGGTTCCTTCTAATTCTGAGATCCTGGGATTCTGATTCCACATCTCTCTTTCTCCTGAAGAGGGAAAGAAACAAGAATGAAGAATTCTCCATCTCTTTGTCTTTAGCCCTTTGTCTGAGCTAACTTCCTTATCTTCTCCATCCAACTGCCCCCTCTCTCATCTACAGAATATAATATATGCAAATAGGCCTTCATTTATGCAACTCTGTCGATCTCTGTAGATTTATTTCTTCCTATATACACAAAGCATCAGGTATTTTGTTTCTACTTAATGATTTTGGTCAGTTTGTTGAACTGGATGGAATTCACATTTTTTTCTCCCTTTCTCCAAACCAATGCTGCAGATGTATATAGGAAGCACTTGTTAGTCTGCTCTTTTGGGGTGCCTTGCCTGATTAAAGAGATTCAATGTCATCTATTTTCCTTCCAATGACCCATTTTACAGATGAGGAGAGCTCAAAAAAAAGGTTGACTTCTTTGTAATCAAATATTAACTAGCAATATTGGAATGAGGATCCTTCTGGGTATTTTCTTAGGAGGTTCCTTTTGGCTCTCTGATTCTATGCCATAATTTATAGAATTCAGATGAAACCCATTCCCTATGGAGAGTAGTAGGAGGTTAGGCACTAGCTGTGACAAAAATACAAGTTTAGCTATTGAGAATTAGATCTGTCTTCTCTTTTAGACCCAGAGTGGAAGATGAAACTTTTCTACATGGAACCTGACAACACAAAAAACAACCAAGAAGAACATAGAACTTCCATTTTAGTTTCTTAGGTATAAATTTGATTTTAGTTTTGAAATCTGAGCTCCTTGGATAGCTATGGTATTTTGTTTCTTTCTTAACTTTTTTCCTCATTCTGTCTCCCAAAAGGAAAAAAGATGAAATGCTAAGTAAGTGGAAAGATGAGGTTGGATGACTTATACCAGTCTATAGGATGAAGTAAATTGGAGCTGATTTTTAATGCTTTCTCTAAGTTATCACTTGTTTACTCAAAAATAATAGTTTTTGAACCTGTTTTAAGTTTCGTTTCCTAGTTCATTTTTTCTTCCCTTTTCTTTTAGCCAAAGTTTCCTGTTTGAACTAAAGTCCAAAGGTATGTTGACTTCCCTCTAAATTGCACAACACTATCACTCTGTTGCACCATCTCTGGAATATTAATCAAAGCCATATATTAAAGGGAGAGTCACTGAAAAATGATGGCTTTTGATGTGGCTTAATCCCTCAAGTCAAGATCAAAAAAGACGCTTAAATGAAAAGTGATCTTAGATATAAAACTTTAAACTTGACTCAGTTTTTTAAAAAAAGTTGTAACTATGAGGGAATTTTTAGAACAAATTTATGAAGAGTAAAATGAATATCAATGAGGCAGTATAATATAGTTAATTATGGTCTTTGGGTTAGGAAGATTTGAGTTCAAAACCTGTCTCAGATACTATATACCTACATGACCTTTGGTAAATCAGTTAAACCTTTTTTTAAAGTTTTTTTTTTCCCATCTCTGAAATGGGGATGATCAGAATTATATTACCTACTGCCCAGCTCAAATGAGATGATGTAACACACTTTACAAGTTTTATATACTTTACAAACTTTGAAGCTATATATGACTGGCAAATACTATTATTCAAAGACACTTGCAATGAAACAAAATTTTATTTCTGTTTATTTGCCTTTTATTGAATCACAGAATTTCAGAATCGAAAGGAATCTTGTGGCACATCAGAAAGAGCATTGGATTTTAAGTCAGAGCAATATGCAGCCTAAGATTTAATTACTTGTTTAGATTATGTATGGTAGCACATGATTTACTTAAGTGAAGACCCTCAGATCTTCTTCAGATAAATTTCTGCCTTTCATGCCTCATCCATCTTTGTACTTTTGAAGTTGATTTAAATTTTTTTTTTTTTTTTTTTTTTTTGCTGAGGCAATTGAGGTTAAGTAACTTCTCAAAGGTCATATAGCCAGGAAATATTAAGTGTCTGAGATCATATTTGAACTCAGGTCCTCCTGACTTCAGGGCTAGTGCTCTATACACTGTACCACCTAGCTGCCCCAAAGTTGATTTTTTAAACACAGGGATAAGATCTTTATTTTTCCCCCCTCTGATAAATTTAATTTGATTCTATTTGGTTCAATATTATAGCCTATCACTAATCCTTGTGAATTCTGATTCTGCCATCCATTTTATTAGTGATCTCTCCAGGTATCAAGTTTGATAAATCTGTTATCTATAACTCTATCCAAATCACTGTTTAAAGACAAACATAGAAATTTAGTGTACCTCTCTGGAAACTTTTCTTATATTGCTATAATATTCATTATATATATGAAATTATACAAAACATATCTCCGTATAAACCATACTCAATTTTTTTATAAGAGAAAATAACAATTTTTTTAGATTAAATTTTTTAAATTATCAAGCACTTAAACCCTACCTCCCAACTAAAAAGAAAAACCAAATCCTTGCAACAGATACATAAGCAAACAGATACTAAGCAAAACAAATATGATGGCCATGTCCAAATATATATCTGTATATGGAATCCATCATCTCTCTCTCTTGGGAAGCAGATATCAGGTTTCATGATCGGCCCTCTGCAATCATGATTGATCATTGTGTTCATTAGAGTTCTTAAAGTCTTTCAGAATTGTTTGTTTTTCAGAAACAAAGTCAAGATGGTGGAGTAAAAGAGGGACTCACCTAAGCTCTCCCCAACTTCTCAAATACCTTTAAATAATGACTCTAAACAAATTCTAGACCTGCAGAACACACAGACAAATGGACAGAAACAAATTTCCAGTCCAAAACAGCTTAGAAAGTCAGCAGGAAAGGTCTATTGCACCAGGATGAGAGAGGAGCACAATCCTGCACAAGGAGACTGAACCCCAGAAAACCTGGAACAGGTCTTTTGGCAGCAGTTGTGGTTTTCAAATCTCTCAGTCTAGACTGTAAGGATATTGGAAAATGGGTCAGAAGGAGATTTGTAGGAGTCTCTTTGCTAGTACCAGGGGCATCTGTTGCATTGTCTATACTTGGATTTGGGTCAGGGTCCTCAGTCTTAATCCCACTGCCAGGAGAAGCACTAGTACAGCAGAACTGTGGCAAGCTATAGAGAAGCAGGGACCCTGGTCACAGTTCCAGGGTTGAAAGGAGTTCTTGTAACTGCTCACAGACAGAAAGGTAAACATACCTTTCCTTAGATCATCCCTCCTCGGAAGAGCCAAAAACTTATTAGGTCCCCAGAATTACATTTGAAAACAGCTGTACAAAAACCCCTGAAACTTGGGATAGTGCCCCCTTCATCTGGGGAGCATACCTCCATCTTAGCATAGAGATAAAAATTAAGATGTGAGCTGGAAAATGAGCAGAGAAAGTTACTGTGGTGATAAGGAAGATCAAAACACACACATTCAGAAGAAGGCAAAAAAACAAAATCCCTGCATCCAAATTCACAAAGTAAAATATGAATTAATCTCAGGCCATGGAAGAGCTCACAAGAAATTTTTAAAATCAAGTGAGGGAGGTAAAATAAAAGTGGTAAGAGAAATGAGAATGATGCAAAAAAAATCATGAAAAAAGAGTCAATAGCTTGGTAAAGGAGACATACACACACTCACACACACACAAAAAAAATACTGAAGAAAATAACACTAAAAAAAAAAACCCAGAATAAACCAAAAGACAAAAGAAGCACAAAAATCAAATGAAATGAAGAATGTCTTGAAAAGCAGAATTGGACAAATGGAAAAAAGATATTAAAAAATTCACTGAAAAGAAGAGCTTCTTAAAAGGTAAAATTGACCAAGTGGAAAAGGAGGTATAAAAAACTTACTGAAGAAAATAATTCTTTAAAAGTTAAAATTGGGCAAGTGGAGGCTGATAACTTTATGAAACATTAAGAAACAATCAAACAAAATCAAAAGAATGAAAAAATAGAAGAAAATGAGAAATATCTCATTGGAAAAATCAATTGACCTGGAAAATATATCCAGAAGGAAAAATTTAAGAATTATTGGATTTCTTGAAATTTATGATAAAAAAGGAGTTGACATAATCTTTCAAGAAATTGTCAAGGAAAACTGTCCTGATATTCTAGAACCAGAAGATAAAATAAAAATTGAAAAAAAATCCACTGATCACTTCATGAAAGAGATCCCAAAATGAAAACTTCCAGGAATATTAAGTCCCAGTCAGAATAACACAAGATTTAGAAGTTTCTACTTTTAAAGACTGAAGGGCTTGGAAGATGATTTTCTGAAGGGCAAAAGATTTTGGATAGCATCCAAGAATCATTTACCCAGAAATGCTGAGTATATATAATACTTCAGGAGAAAAAAAGATATTCAATGAAATAGAGGACTTTGGGGCATTCCATGATAAAAAGTTCAGAACAGAACAGAAAATTTGGCTTTCAAATATATTGCAAAAAAAAAGCATAAAAAGGCAAACAAGAAAGAGAAATCATAAGAGACTTGATAAGGTTAAACTGTTTAAATTTCTACATGGGAAAATGATACTTTAAACTCTGAAGATCTTTCTCATTATTAGGGCATAGACAGGAAGCAGAAGTATGAGTTGAATGTGATGATATGATTTTTTAAAAAAATTAAATTAAGGAATGAGAAAGAAGGATGCACTGGGAGAATGGGAAAATGAGGTAAAGTGGGATAAATTATTTACACAAAAGATGCCTGAAAGAGATTTTACAGTGGGAGATGGGGGAATGGAGGAAGCTGGGAGGGGAACACATGAATCTCTTACTCTCATAGCACTGGCTCAAAGAAGAAATGATATATACACTCAATTGGGTATACAAATCTCTCTTATCATATGGGAAAGTAGGAAGGAAAAGGAATGAGAGAAAGGGTGAGGAGGACTGTTAGAAGGGAGGGTAGTTTGGGGGAAATAAAAGTCAGAGGCAAAACACTTGAGAATGGACAGGGTAAAAGGAGGGAGAATAAGATAAATGGGGGAAAATAGGATGGAGGGAAATGTATAGTTGGCGATCAGTGAGAAAAAATTTTAATTGAGTTTCTCTGATAAAGGCTTCATTTCTCAAACACAGAAAACTGCATCAGATTTATAGAAATAAAAGCTATTCCTCAATTGATAAATAATTAAAAAATATGAACAAGCAGTGTTCAAAGTAATAAAAGCCATCTATAGTCATTTTAAAATGCTCTAAATCACTATTGATGAGAGAAATACAAATAAAAATAATTCTAAATTACTATCTCATACCTGTCAGATTGACTACTATGACAGAAAAGGAAAATAATAAATGTTAGATGTGACATGGGAAAATTAAAACAGTAACGTACTCTTGGTAAAGTTGTATAGTGATTCAACTACTATAGAAAACAATTTGCAATTATGCTCAAAACGGTATAAAACCATACTACAAAAAACAAAACATACATCAAGCAATAACACTAATAGGTCTGTATCACAAAAACATGAAAAACAAAAAGGAAAAGGATCCGTGTATACAAAAATATCTATAATAACTTTTTTAGTGGTGGCAAAGAATTGGAAACTGAGAGTATGTCCATCAGTTGGAGAAGGGCTGAAATTGTATATTGTTGTGATGGAATACTATTGTACTTTAAGAAATGATGAGTAGGATGTTCTCAGAAAATCATGGAAAGATTACATGAAATGAGCAGAACCAGAACACTGAACACAGTAACAACAATATTGTATGATGATTTACTATGAATAACTTAGCTCTTAGCAATCAAGACAATTCTGTTGGACTTTTGATGAAAGGTTCCATCCATCTTCATAGAAAGAACTGGTAGAGCCTGATACAGATCAAAGTTATTTTTTCTTTACTTTCTTTACTTTTTCTTGGATTTTTTTCAATCGGTATTTTCTTTCACAGAATGATCTACATGGAAATTTTTTTACATGATTACATATGTATAATCTATGTCAAAGAAGAAGGGTAGGAAAGAAGAGAATTTGGAACTCAAAATTTTTTGGGGGAAAGAATGTTAAAATTGTTTTTACATGTAATTGGGAAAAATAAAATATTAAATAAGGGAGAAAATGTTTGTTTTTACAATGTTGTACATATAAGACCTTTTTTTCCTTCTTGGATCTTTTTGGGATCAGAGTTCTAATAACAATATTATTAGATCAAAATGGAATGCACATCCAAATCACTATTGATCAGAGAAATGCAAATTAAGACAACTCTGAGATACCACTACACACCTGTCAGACTGGCTAGAATGACAGAGAAAGATAATGCAGAATGTTGGAGGGGATGTGGGAAAACAGGGACACTGATACATTGTTGGTGGAATTGTGAATACATCCAGCCATTCTGGAGAGCAATTTGGAACTATGCTCAAAAAGTTATCAAATTGTGCATAACTTTTGATGCAGCAGTGTTACTACTGGGCTTATATAGATCTTAAAGAAGGGAACGGGACCTGTATGTGCAAGAATGTTTGTGGCAGCCTTCTTTATAGTGGCCAGAAATTGGAAAATGAATGGATGCCCAACAATTGGAGAATGGTTGGGTAAATTGTGGTATATGAATGCTATGGAATATCATTGTTCTGTAAGAAATGACCAGCAGGATAAATACAGAGAAGCTTGGAGAGACTTACACGAACTGATGCTAAGTGAAGTGAGCAGAACCAGGAGATCATTATACACAGCAACAAGACTATAGGAAGATCAATTCTGATGGACGTGGATCTCTTCAACAATGAGATGATTCAAACCAGTTCCAATTGTTCAGTGATGAAGAGAGCCATCTACACCCAGAGAGAGGACTGTGGGAAATGAGTGTGGACCACAACATAGCATTCTCACTCTCTCGGTTGTTGTTTGCTTGAATTTTTGTTTTCTTTCTCACTTTTTCTTTTCCTTCCTTCTTGATTGGATTTTTCTTGTGCAGCAAGATAACTGTATAAATATGTATATGAATTGGATTTAACATGTATTGGGCTACCTGCCAGCTAGGAGAGGGGGTGAGGGGGAAAATTTGGAACAGAATTTTGCAAGGGTCAATGTTGGAAAAATTACCCATGCATATGTTTTGTAAATAAAAAGATTTAATAAAAAATTAATTAATTAACTTTTAAAAATGGAATGCATAGTTTTGTAACTTTGGGAGCATCATTCCATAGTTGTCGAGGTGAGCCCCCAAACTCTCTCACTCTCTCTCTTGGACTTTGGGGGGAGCACTTGAGAAACTCCTTCAGAGAAGTTGTCCCCTAAGAGACCCACCCCAGGGAATCAAGATAAACTTGTTTCATTCATTATCTGGGTGGGACTAGTTGAGTCCAGGACACATCCTACTTAGCTGGAGATCAAGATTTCTATCCAATTCTATTGAATTGGAGATTAGTCCAGGGACACTCATTCAGTTTGAAGATTCTCTATTCTGATTTCAACTCAAACTGCTCCCAGCCCCCACCAAGAGCTACCCATATAACAAGCTTCCTTCAGCTCAATCCCTTACAGAGGGGGCAAAAGCAGGAATCATAACAAGGAACCTCTCTTCCCCCTTGGAATAGCTGAGACCCTCTGCCTGCTGAAAAGACATTCTCTTTTCAGCGTTATTCCCTCTTTATCTCTCTCACCTATTTCCCTGACAGGACCCTATTCACTTTCTCTGCTAGGAGGATTTCTCTGCTCTCAGCCCCCACCAAAAGCTGACTTCTCAGTTCTAATAATAAACTTCTTTTGCCAGTTTAACTTTTTGGGTCCATAAATTCATTTATGAAGGACTTGTGCCAACTAGAAGGGGGTTCTCACAACTCTCTGCCCTGCGCCGAACCTCATCATTTGGTTCCCTGACCAGGAATCTCATCACAAGGGAGTGGAATCTCATCACAAGGACAGCAAAAGGGCTCGCTTAAGAACAAAAAGTCCATTTTAGGACAGATAATCCTATTAGTGCTTCTCCTTGACTTCCTCAGGGAGTATCTTGGACAGTAAAATTCAGACCCTCCCCTATTACTGCCTCTCCCTATAACCCCAAAACCACCAAGGACCTGGGATCTTTTTGTTAAGGTCTTATTCATCCCATTACTTCCTCCTTCAAATAAATAGGATCCAGATTTTTTTGTGGTGTGAGATGAAAATCTCATCTTCTAAAACTGCTTCCTGCTGAAATTGGACATAGAGTTGTCCCTGTCTTATGGGTCCCACTCAAAGGATCAGAAATAGGATGGTGTTCAGTACTGATAATGATTTGAAGGTGAATGAGCTGGAGCCTAGAGAAAACAAATGAATGAAAAAGGGAGTGGTAGAGGGGTAGCATTGTCAACAGTAAAACAATGCTCAGGTAGCCAAGGATACATGGGCCAAAGTACTTAAAGGGGGTTAGACTTTGGGTGGAGAAGATGATAGGCTGAGGGTGTTTCCAATTGGCATAAAAACATGAACAAAGGTTTGACAAAACTTCAATTATACTTAAAATTCTCCAAACCACAACTGATATATCTAGTAAGAGGTAGATGACTAAGTCAAATATTCATTTATTTGATTATTTAAGATATAATAATTATATATTTCAAATTGAAAACAGCAAGATCTTACATACTGCATTGTGCTTATGTCTTCTACTGACAACTTGCTCTAATTATAAAAGGAAAAAGCATTATTATGGAAGGATAAAGCATCCTTAGCTCTATTGGACTTCAGGTAACAGACAATTGACAACCAATTCTGCAGTAGAAATTTCACCTCATAGCCAGGCTCAGAAATAATCAGCTGGGATACACAGGGAAATTGAGCCAGAAGGATACCACTAAGGTTGTTTTCCTAATTTTTGCCCAGATACATATCTCCATGTATAAAGGTTCAGGACCACATCCTTTTGAGTAGCTTGTGGCATTTCTCTCAAATTGACTTAACGATCAATCAGAAAACTACCCTTGAATTAGAAACTAAAACAATATCAGTTATAGTCCCATGAAATTTTATCTCAAATAGCAAGTCTCATCAACTAGAGACTTCAGATAGGTTCATCAATCAAGGATCACGTACTTTAAATAGATATTAACTATAACCTTGCATTGGTAACAGTAAGAGATTTTTATAATCCCAAAAATATTATCCTAGTTACCAGCTTTCTTTAGTTGAAAGGTATTTACAATGAAAAGGAAATTAAAGTTTTCATAACCCAGAATGAAAAATACGACCAATTAAGTTAGCCATTTAAACTCATCCTGATGTAAAGATCAATCATTAGAAATCACTTGTATATATTAAACAGACCTGGAATTCCTCAGTAAGCCAAGTTCATTTTTGGGGAACTCCATAACCTAAACTATCTTACTTCCCAGGACAAGATGGTTTAAAGAAACCTGGAAAATTTATAAACTAAAGGGAATTAACAAGAACCCTAGAGAAGGAGCTGAGCCTGCTGCTCCTGTCTGTAGGACTGCTGTGGGCTCTCTGACAATTCCCTTACCCCTGTGAGGGGTGAAGGATAATAGACTGACTCTGATGCACATCTCATACCCTAAGCAGAGATCACCAATTTTAGATTTTGACGTTATGACAATAAATCAAAAATTTTTAAATCTTAAGAGTTTTCATAAGTAATATTCAAATGGTCTTAGCCATAACTTACCAGCAAAATTAGAAACTCACCTACTGGGATTTTTCCTTTTCTCTAATGCAGCTATGGCTATTGTACCTCTGGGATTTCTCAGGAGAGTTTGGTCTGACCTTAATTAAATTTCCCTTTTGTTTTAGGGAGAAAACAAGACAATTCTTAAAATGCAAATTACCTTAATTTAGTTGAATGTGCTTCTAAATTACCTCACACAGCTACAAACCCCTATAAAGTTATCAAGTATGAAGCAATTTCATCAATAAACAGTTAATATTCATATGGCATTTACTCTATTTACACTTTTACAGTCTTATGATCTTCGCAACAACTTAGCAATTGGGTTTATTTATTAGCCTTTACAGAATGTAGAGGCTTGGGTTCCTGTTAGAACACAGGAGTGGGATTCTACCTATTTCCCCAAACCCTGTTAACACATTACAAAAGGCTTAGCTGCCTACTTTTTTTCAACTGAAACATAGGTGGGCTCATTAAAGAGAGGCTAGCTGGCTCCCACATCCCAGTGCCTCAAATCAGGGACACCTGGAGGAACCTGCTGAGGGCTATGATTGCTGGGACCTGGATCTCCCTTAAACTACTCCAGACTCTACACTTGGAGTTTCATGGGGAGGAAAGGAGAGGTAAAGTTCTCAAGAGGAGAGTTCCCCCCTTTAGAGAAATCTGGTTGATTGGAGTGAAGGGGCCCTTAACAAGGGGGCACAGAGGCCCAAAACTTCCTCGAGTTTATTTGTCTGGCTACTAATGATGTTGGCAATGAAGGAATGAACTTATCTTGAAATGGAGGAAATCCAGAAATGTTGGGGGTACACCAGGGTGTGTATTACATTATTGTCTCTGAAAGAATTTAGTTTGAACCATCTCCAAATCAAGCATAGGCATTTCTGTGGGCATTTATTTGGGGCAGGGGCCCTCCTCCCTAAGAAAGAGGGGTCAACAGAGAGATGTGGGGGCTGTAAGATTAATCTGAAACCCTCCAGAATCCGTCAAGATGTTTTTCAATGGTTCTACAACTTTAATTTTCTAATTTTATTTCTGTAGTCTGAATTTGGCCAATGTTGGGACTACAAAAAAACTTGTTCTTTTTTTCCTGAGGTACGAATTAGTAATATCCAATGTTCTCTGTAAGTGCAACAATTGGAAGTTGTTTCTTTTTTTTTTTCCTTTTTTTTGTCTGGCTGCATTTTAAGTTTTTCAAAGTAACAATAACACATTGAGATCTTGTAGATCAAATTTCTCTGTTTTTAAAGAAGTAGCCTAAAGGAGATTGTTTAGAAATAGAAAGAGATGTCCTGTCTTTGCCACAAACCAGAGAAAAAGTTAAAAGTTTCTATTCCTTTATATTCTATTTCTAAAAGTTTTCTATTCCTGGAGATTTTCTGGAGATGTGAAAAGTGACAAGCTTTCCCAAAAGGAAGTACATCAATACAGCAGGGGTTCCCCCAGTCAAGGGCAGTATGTTGAGCGTAGAAGCTCACACATTTGAACTCGGGTCTTCTTGACTCCAGGCTGTACCAGAACCTAGTTGTCCTTAAAGGTAGGGGCTGTCTTTTTGAGCATTTCTATTTGTAAGGGAGAGCATCGAGATGGTACAGATGGTTGTATTTTCCCCTTCCCTCTCCCCCTGCAAAATATTTAGAAAATCTCTTCAGTTGATTGGTGGAGAGCACTCAAGCAGTTCACAAGTAATCATTAAGTACCAGCTATGTGCGAGGCACTGTAATAGGTATTGGGATACAGTGAAAAAAAGTGAGCAGTTTCTGTCCTCAGGGAATGTATATTCCTTTTTTTGTTTTTTTAAGCTTTTTATTTTCAAAACATATGGACCGATAATTTTTCAGCATTGACCTTTGCATAGCTTTGTGTTTCAGATTTTCTCTTCCTTCCCCTTTCCCCCTCCCCTAGATGGCAAGCAATCCATGTTAAATATATTAAAATAATGTTAAATCCAATATGTATAAACATTTATACAATTCTCTTGTTGCACAAAAAAAATCAAAAAAGGAAAGTAAATGAGTAAGAAAACAAAATGCAAATGAACAACAACAAAAAGAGTGAAAATGTTATGTTGTGATCCACATTCAGTTCCCACAGTGCTCTCTCTGGGGGTAGGTGGCTCTCTTCATCACAAGATCATTTGAACTGACATCAGTCATTTCATTGTTGGAAAGAGCCACATCCATCAGAATTGATAGTTGTATAATATTATTGTTGCCATGTACAATGATCAGGAAATTTACATTTGAGGGGGAAAAAAAAAAAATATATATATATATATATATATATATGATTTAGAAAGGAAGAACTCTGAGTGACTGAGTCATTTTGACTATTGTTAATAGCCAAATTAACTACAAAGGACATATGAAGGAAGATGCTATATGCATCCAGAAAAAGAACCGATAACTATTATGTATAGAATTGTATATATACACATGCATAAATATATACACATGTACATGCATGCATATATACACATATGTATATATTTATCTTCATATTTGTGTCTAATAGCATCTCTGAAGGATGGGGAGGAGGGAAGAAAAAAGGGAAAAAAGAAAATTACATGACATTTTTATTATATTTAAAAGGAATGAATAGTAAGTTATATATAATAAATTTCCAGTTTCATATATAATCATTTTTTCTATTTTACTATGTTATGAAAATGCTTATTTTATTTCTTAAGTTCAGAATAAAATAAATAAAAGATGTTTAAAAAGAAAGCAAATTCTGTGGGGCAGCTGCTTGAGCCATTGGGCACCATGTTTGCAGGGAATAGAAATGGTCTCTGAGGGTTTCAGTTCTGAGCTTCTTCCTCTTCTATCTTCTTAATCTTTCTCTGCCAGGCCAGACTTGATCTTCTTCATTCTTGGATCTCTATACTACAGAAGAGCAGCTTATACTTTCAGCCTTTATGAATTTTGGCTGTTATCATCCCAATTCTCACAAATGCCCAGAAGGAAGTTCTATCTCTCCCTTTAAGTGTTAGGGGTAAGTCTGTAGTTTATGGCATCTTTTCTAATGCTATTGTCTGAAGTGTCCATTGCAGTATTTTTCCCTAATATTAATCACCAGAGGTTACTGCTCCAATTCACTTTTGCAAAAGGAGAGTTACTGAAAAAAAATATGGCAAAAACCAAAGTTTGAAACTTCTCTCTGAACCAGGGAGCATTCTCTCTGCTATCCTATAGGTCCTTGGAGAGTAGAGTCAGAGTTAAAGAAGTTTTGGTACAAAGAATTTGTTCCCCAAATTTATTTCTGAATGCAGCACAATTGAGATGTCAAGATGTTTTTTTCTCTTTAAAACATGGTATCAGAGAGCCAAATTTATCTGTGGCTGAGCTGGGGCAAACAGGTTACTTCTTTTTTTTTTTTTAACTTTTTTTTTTTTTTTATTTAATAGCCTTTTATTTACAGGATATATACATGGGTAACTTTACAGGATTAACAATTGCCAAACCTCTTGTTCCAATTTTTCACCTCTTACCCCTCCCACCCCCTCCCCTAGATGGCAGGATGACCAGTAGATGTTGAATATATTAAAATATAACTTAGATACACAATAAGTATACATGACCAAAACATTATTTTGCTGTACAAAAAGAATCAGACTCTGAATTATTGTACAATTAGCTTGTGAAGGAAATCAAAAATGCATGTGTGCATAAATATAGGGATTGGGAATTCAATGTAATGGTTTTTAGTCATCTCCCAGAGTTCTTTTTCTGGGCATAGCTAGTTCAGTTCATTACTGCTCCATTAGAAATGATTTGGTTGATCTCGTTGCTGAGGATGGCCTGATCCATCAGAACTGGTCATCATCTAGTATTGTTGTTGAAGTATATAATGATCTCCTGGTCCTGCTCATTTCACTCAGCATCAGTTCGTGTAAGTCTCTCCAGGCCTTTCTGAAATCATCCTGTTGGTCATTTCTTACAGAACAGTAATATTCCATAATTTTCATATACCACAATTTATTCAGCCATTCTCCAACTGATGGACATCCATTCAGTTTCCAGTTTCTAGCCACTACAAAAAGGGCTGCCACAAACATTCGTGCACATACAGGTCCCTTTCCCTTCTTTATAATCTCTTTGGGATATAAGCCCAGTAGTAACACTGCTGGATCAAAGGGTATGCACAGTTTGATAACTTTTTGAGCATAGTTCCAAACTACTCTCCAAAATGGTTGGATTCGTTCACAACTCCACCAACAATGCATCAATGTCCCAGTTTTCCCACATCCCCTCCAACAATCATCATTATTTTTTCCTGTCATCTTAGCCAATCTGACAGGTGTGTAGTGGTATCTTAGAGTTGTCTTAATTTGCATTTCTCTGATTAATAATGACTTGGAGCATCTTTTCATATGACTAGAAATAGTTTCAATTTCTTCATCTGAGAATTGTCTGTTCATATCCTTTGACCATTTTTCAATTGGAGAATGGCTTGATTTCTTCTAAATAAGAGTCAATTCTCTATATATTTTGGAAATGAGACCTTTATCAGAACCTTTGACTGTAAAAATATTTTCCCAGTTTATTGCTTCCCTTCTAATCTTGTCTGCATTAGTTTTGTTTGTACAAAAACTTTTCGGTTTGGTATAATCGAAATTTTCTATTTTGTGATCAGTAATGATCTCTAGTTCTGCTTTGGTCATAAAGACCTTCCCCTTCCACAGGTCTGAGAGGTAAACTATCCTATGTTCCTCTAATTTATTAATAATTTCATTCTTTAAACAGGTTACTTCTTAGAGAGGAAAGGGCTCAACAACAACCACATGATTGGTTTATGATCTAATTTACTATTTGGTCAAATTTATGATCACCATTCCTTCCCATCCTGCTCCCTGTGAACTTTCATTCTTTGGGACAATTTTGATCTCTATAAAGTAGGGATCAGAAAATTGTGACTTAAATGAGACAATAAAGTAAATGAAACACCTGTTAAAGTTATTCTGAAGAAGGGATATCTTTTTATATCTTATCTTCACACCAAATGTGGGGAATGTTATCAGACGAGCCAAAGGTCATATTTGGTTCCTGCTTGGTTTGCTATCTCTGAGGATCTTTCTTACCATGTTAGAGTGGCTAAACTGGAGGGAGAAACAATTCTTGAATATATGCCCACATTTGGATCCTAGTGATAGTCTCCAAAGTGTGGCTTACCAACACAAAAAGGATTGGATGAGCAGCAATAGTCTAGACCAAATAAATGCAGCCCCTCAAGGCTTTTTCTGCTTCTCTTGAGTCCTATGGTTGGAGATCAATTTTTTTTTTTTTTTTTTTTAGTTCTGGTTTTTTCCTTAGAAACAAATGGAATTCATCTGTTTCATTAAATGTCCATCTTCTTCCTCCTATAGATATTGTAAACTCAACATGTCCAAATCTGACCTCAACTTTATTGCCTCCCTCCATATTTCCCCTCAGTTAATCTCCCCAAGCCTTTACTTTAAAAAAACAAAACAAACAAAAAAAAAAAAACCTTCCCCATTATTTTTGGGGTTTTTAAAAAATTTTAATAGCTTTTTATTTACAGGTTATATGCATGGGTAATTTTACAGCATTGACAATTGCCAAACTTTTTGTTCCAATTTTTCCCCTCCTTCCCCCCACCCCCTCCCCTAGATGGCAGGATGACCAATACATGTTAAATATATTAAAGTATAAATTAAATACAAAATAAATATACATGTCCAAACTGTTATTTTGCCGTACAAAAAGAATCGGACTCTAAAATATTGTACAATTAGCTTGTGAAGGAAATCAAAAATGCAGGAGGACAAAAATACAGGGATTGGGAATTCTATGTAATGGTTCATAGTCATCTCCCAGAGTTCTTTCTCTGGGCGTAGCTGGTTCAGTTCATTACTGCTCCATTAGAACTGATTTGGTTCATCTCATTGCTGAGGATGGCCAGGTCCATCAGAATTGATCATCATATAGTATCGTTGTTGAAGTATATAATGATCTCCTGGTTCTGTTCATTTCACTCAGCATCAGTTCGTGTAAGTCTCTCCAGGCCTTTCTGAAATCATCCTGTTGGTCATTTCTTACAGAACAGTAATATTCCATAATATTCATATACCACAATTTATTCAGCCATTCTCCAACTGATGGACATCCATTCAGTTTCCAGTTTTTAGCCAGTACAAAAAGGGCTGCCACAAACATTCGTGCACATACAGGTCCCTTTCCCTTCTTTATGATCTCTTTGGGATATAAGCCCGGTAGTAACACTGCTGGATCAAAGGGTATGCACAGTTTGATAGCTTTTTGAGCATAGATCCAAACTACTCTCCAAAATGGTGGGATGTATTCAGAATTCCACCAACAATGTATCAGTGTCCCTGTTTTTCCACATTCCCTCCAACATTCCGCATTATCTTTCCCTGTCATTCTAGCCAATCTGACAGGTGTGTAGTGGTATCTCAGAATTGTCTTAATTTTCATTTCTCTGATTAATACTGACTTGGAGCATCTTTTCATATGACTAGAAATAGTTTCAATTTCTTCATCTGAGAATTGTCTTTTCATATCCTTTGACCATTTATCAATTGGAGAATGGCTTGATTTCTTTATAAATTAGAGTCAATTCTCTATATATTTTGGAAATGAGGCCTTTATCAGAACCTTTCACTGTAAAAATGTTTTCCCAGTTTATTGCTTCCCTCCCCATTATTTCTGAAGTAACAACAACCCCCATTCCACCAGATGCACAACCAAGGTATCATTCTTGACTTCTCACTGTCCATCCCCACCCATATCTAAGCTACTGCACCTTGGTAACACCTCTTAAATGTGCTTCCTTATTTCCTTTGATGCTGTCACCATCCTGGTGCATCCACTTTTGAATTACAGTGGTAGCCTATTGGTGGACATACCTCCCACAAGTCTTTCCATTCAGCCACCAAAGTGATTTTCTTAAATCAAAATTTCCACCATATCATCTATAAACTCTAGTGGCTCCCTTTCACCTCCATGGTCAAATACAAAATTTTGCATTTAAAGCCTTTCATAATCTAGCCCTTCCCCAATTTTCTAATCTTGTATTACTTTACACCCTCCAAATACTCTTCAATTCAACTTAACCAATTCAGTTGCACTGGCTTCCTGGCTGTTCCCAGAATAAGAGATTTCATCTCTCAGCATTTTTTCTCTCTGTCACCCATGCCTAGAATATGCTTCTTAAATCGGATAAACTGAGTGAAGATCTCTCATAAGAATGTGGCCTTGACCTGTGCCCTAATTGTGTTGAGATTTTGCAATAATAAATTGAGTTATAGCTAAAAGCTGCAGGTGTTGGATTATTTAGATAAACATTTCCCTCCGGTTTCTCCTGTCCTGCACCCTTTTCATGAGCATTTAAGTACTTAATACAGTAATGTGTGCTCTGGGGTTGATATTTAGTCTCCCAGTAAATTAGAGTTCACCAGCCAATGTGATAAAAGATCAGAAAGCAGGGTGGGGGTTTCTATCTAGGGTCTGTATAATCCTGTGTTTGTAGTTTGCACTTTGTATTCATCCTCTTAATTCTAATTTGCTTCCCTCAGTTGACTATTTCCTATTTGTCCAGGATATAGCCTGTTTGACCAGTGCTTCCAAATATAGTTTTTAGCTTGCCTTCTCCTCTACTAGATTGTGAGCTTTTCCAGAATAGGAACTGACTTTTGTCTCTTTTTTTTTGTAGCCCTATTGCTTAGCACAGTGTCTGGCATATAAAAGGTACTCAATAAATCCTTATTGATTGATTGCAACAAATTCTCAGGAAATTTTCTTTTCCTCACCATCTCACTACCAGGCACATTTCCATATAGAAAGTAATACAAAGAGAAGGGATTATTTGTAAAACTGCAAATCTATTTTACTAATTAAATACACACACAATAAATCCAACATATTTAGTTTTTTGTAAAGAAAAAAGTACATAACATACCCCACACATTACTTTTTTTAAAAATTATTACAGCTTTTTATTTTCAAAATATATGCATGAATAACTTTTCAACATTGATCTTTGCAAAACCTCGTGTTCCAAATTTTCACACATTACTTTCAAAACTATTTTGCACTTCTTTCTGTTCTCTTTTATGCTTAAAAAAATCTTTTAATGGTCCTCTTTTATCCTCTTACTAATTTCCATCACCCTCCAATCATACTTTCAATTAAAAACAGGGAGGGGAAAAAAAAAACACTTTTAGCAAATAAACACAGTCAAGCATAAAATGAGCATATCCATAAATATATCTCTAGAGTTTTTCACTTCTCTTAGTATATTAGATCTCTTGTGCAGCAGGAGATAGTTGGGGGGTGGGGTGGGCAGAAAGACCCCACCTACACTATTCCTCATCAGTATCCTCCTTCCATAGCTGTAATTCCCATCTCAATTGTCTCTTTCTGGGAATCATTCCTCTCTCTTTCCCCCCAGTACTAATTCATGAAGTGAATAACAAGCTTAACATAATAACATCAGTCCCCTGGACACTTGGTTAATAATTGCATCCATCAGAGTTTTGGGCCATTCAAAGTTGTCCTAAAATATTGTCTTTGTATAAAATGTTCTTCTGGTTCTACTTACTTCTCTCTGCATCAAATTCATATCTCCCAATGTTCTCTAAGGTTGTTTCATTCATCATTTCTTTCAGTTCAGTCATTTTCAGGTGTGTTCTACTCTTTGTGATCCCCCCTTTGAGGTTTTCTTGATAAAGATACAGAAGTGGTTTGGCATTTTCTTTTCCAGCTCATTTTACACATGAGGCAACTGGGTTAAGTGACTTACCCATGATCCCATAGTTAAAGTGTCTGAAGCCAGATTTGAACTCAGAAAATTGAATTTTCCTGACTTCGGGCTCTGTACTTTAATGTACCACCTTATAGTAAATTAATATTCTGTTCCATTTATATACTACAATTTGTTCAGATATTTTTCAACTGATGGGTACCCCTTTAGATTCTAGATATTTGCTTTGCTTCCCCCCTCCTTTTAAATTCCCCTTTCAGGACCACGAAAAATTATTATTATTATTATTGCTATTTTGATTGTTATTCTTACCCTCTTGGTAGTAATCTTCTTCTTAACTTATCTCTTCCCTATTCTTGCTGGTTTCCCAGTTGAGTTTGATGAATTTTCATACCAAAGTGTTTGTGTGTGTGTGACTTTTCACATATCACTTCCTTTTTCTATTTCAGATGAGGTGGTTCTTTGAGGCTTTCTAGTCTTACCACTTCCTCTGATGGACTTCCTTTTTCCATCATTTAGGCCAATTATGAGAAATAGTAAGTGAGTTTCACCCCCCTCTTCCTCCTTTCTACAACAATGAACTCCTTTTACCCTTTTTTCTTTTTCAACTCCTAAAATGCTTAGAACAGAACTAATCCGTTCCTAAGTCCCTCATTTTTCTTACTTAGCTCCTCAACACACTCTGAAAAGTGTATTAAAACCTTAAAGAGATAATTGCCTTTTTTTCTCCCTATTAGGAGGTTAGCCCATTATCATAAAGCCCCTTCCATTGCTCAAATAAATTACCTTTCTAGGTTTCTCTAGGTTTTTGTGTTTGATTTCAAAGTTTTGACTCAGCTCTGATCTTTTCAAATGCCTGAAAGTCATTTATTCCATTAAATATGAATTTCCCCACATCCCTATAGGATTATATTCAGCTTTGCAGGCTAAGTTGTTCTTGGTTGTAAAGCTAGATCTTTTGCCTTTTGAAATACTGGAATTTAATATCCCTTCTCATTTGCCAGGTCTTATGTGATTCTGGCTGTGACTTTGGGATATGGTTCCTAGTTGTTTTCCAGAATAACTGGACCAACTCACAGCTCCAGCAGCAGCTCACCAATGTGCCTATTTTTCCTACAGTCCCCTTCACTTTTTTATTATTTTCATTTTTTTGTCATTGTTGTTAACTTGATAAGAAGTATAACTTCAAAGATGTTTTTCTTCTGTATTTATCTAGTTATCAGTCAGTGAAAATTAGTAAAACCCAGATCCTAGAGACTGAGTATTGTCCCCCTCCACAGTTACCTGAAGTTTCCTGGGTTCTTGCCTTCTCATTTCTCATTCCTTGCCAGGGAATTCAGAGAATACCCTATAGTTGGGAGGAACCTACTGCCTAGTTTTATGAGTGACATCGAAGTTGCCTCTTAATGGTGTATCGGCTGCTTATCTAAAATTCAATATGACAACAACAACTAGTATCTACATACCACTTTAAGGATTGCCAACCACAGCTGAGATAAATAATACTATTATTATATCTCATTTACAGAATGGAGAACTAAGACAGACAGAATTAAGATGTGCAGGGTCACACAATGACTCAGGGTTAAGTTCCCAGGGTCACATTTGGTGTGAAAATTCATCAAACTCAACTGGAAAACCATAAAATTAGGGAAGAGGTAAGTTAAAAAGGAAGTTAGTGCTAAGGAGGTAATAAGTTATCTCTTAATGGCATATCAGCTCCTGATTTACAATTCAATGTAATAATAATAGCTAGTATCTACATACCACTTTCAGGATTGCCAAACTACAACACTGGGAAATAGGTGCTATTATTATATCTCATTTACAAAATGGGGAACAAAGACAAGCAGATTTAAGATGTCCAGGGTCACACACTCAGGGTTAAGTGCCCACGGTCATAAGTTCTGAGATGATTTTGACCATAGATCTTCCTCAATGCAAGTCCAGTGTCTCTATCCCCTGGGTCACCTCTCTAGGCACTCAATTATCTCTCTTTGGAAATCATTCCCTTCCCCTTTTCCCCAATACTATTTTTAACATGGCAGCTAATAGCTTGAATTCCCCATATGAGAACTGCCTGTTCATATCCTTTGACCATTCTGTATATTTAGACAGATAGATATGTAATATATATTATCTATATATCTATATATAATATTATATTATTCATATGATATATCATATATATGAATCCACATCTATATTCCATATTGGATATTAGTCCTTTATCAGAGAAACTTGCTGCAAAGATTATTTTTCCCAGTCAACTGTTTCCCTTCAATATTTTGTCTCAATTTTTACCAAAGCCTTAGTTCAGTGGTTCTCAAAGTATGGTCTAGAGAATATGGTCTGAGGATCTCTGAAACCCTTTTAGAGGGTCTACAAATTCAAAAATAGTTTTTATTTCCAATATGGTAAATGTCTATAAATATAACCCAGATAAACAAAAACACTTTGGAGAGATCCTCAATAATTTTTAATAGGATAAAGATACTGAAAACAAAAGTTTGAGAACCACTGCGTTAGTGAATGGGTGTTGCCTCAGGCAAACTGACCTGGGAAAGACATAAAAACATAACATAACATAAAAAACATAACTTAACATAAATTAAATTAATAAATAATAACTTAATAATAATATAATAACTTAAATAATAAAATAATAATTTAACATAAATTAAAAACATAAATTAACATAAAAAGACCATCCTCTTCCAATGCATCTCAGACCATTGCCAACCATCTTGACTTTTGTTTTGCCAACTGGACTTGGAGGAGAAGGAGGAGTGAGGCTGATGACCTCATACAACTCTGTCTCACTTTCAATCTTGTGGTGTGATTGGTCCTTTCTGAGAACAAAGGATGAACAACCACCTGTCTTCAATTACAACTTCTTACTCTTTCTTTTAATCCTTTTATTCCTCTTTTGCCTTCTGAAGCTACAGTTTGTTTTACTTATACTTAATCCTTCCCTGAATCTACCCTTTTAAAATTTTCTTTTTATTGTGAACTTAACAAAGTGAACATTTACATAGAGAATGCAAAACAGAAGGATAGTCTTATACATGAAATTGCAAATCTCTTTCAGGTAGAGTTTGCTTTGCTTTTATTTTGAGTTGGTTTATCTTTATACTTTTTTTAAAATTTAACTTTATTTTATTTTCTGTTCCAAATTTCTCTCTTCCTTTCCCTTCCTCTACCCATCCACTGAGAAGGTAAGAAAATCAAAACTTATTATAACTCTGTACAGTCATGCAAAACACAGATCCTCAAAGAAAGTGAAAGAAAGAGGAAGAGAAAGAAAAAAGAAGAAAGCTTGCATTCTGAGTCCATTAACTCCGGGCTGTGGATGTTTTTAAAATTTTTGAGTTACAGATTAACTTCCTTATCCTCAACTCCAGCCCCCATTAAGAAACCACATGTAAAGTTATGCAAAATATTTCCATTAAAGTCATGTTTTGGAAGAAAACATAGGTCTCCCACCCTAATTTTTAAAAACGCTCAAGAAAAATAAAGTTTAAAAAGAGAGAAACAGAGACACAGAGAGAGACAGAGACAGAGACAGAGACAGAGAAAAAGCGCTTCAATCCATATTCAGACACAATTTCTTTTCTAACTATGGACAGGATTTTTCACCATAATTTTTATCAATTAATTGATTCAAAGGAGAAGAAAAGAAAAGGGGAAGAGATTTATGTAAAACAGAAGTGTATCAAGTGGTAAACCAGTTTGTTTAGCAACATGGAAGAGCCAATTCCTTCATTTTCCTTGACCATGATTGTTTCCAGTGCTCTTGTTCACTCTGAAGCAAAAAGATGTCAGAAAGAAATTATGGAATCCCTATTCACTTTTTTCCAGAGGGGAGTAAAAATTTAGGTAGTTATTTTAAAAATTAAATTAAAAAAGTCACAGAGGTAATTAAAAATCCGTGACACTCTTGTCCTATAGAGACTGGCCAATTTTTCCTCTCATCCCTCCCCTCCCAAAAGGAAATCTTTAACTCAGTATAGTGATTAATGTTGCATTTTTACCCACAAGAATTTTGAAATGATTTCTTTGCAAAAACATAGACCCTAGAACAAGAAGTGCAACTACTGGCAGATGGGCTTCCTCTTGACATCATACCACATGCTTGTTTACTCCTGAAATCATTAATAACCTCAGGAAATGAGATATATGGGCAACCTTAAACATGACAACCCTGGCATCTGCCCAGAGAACTCTCTGACCTAACTCTCTCTGTTTCCAGGCAATTTGCCCATAGGACAGCCTCCATTTAGCTACGAATCTGCCCCTTGACTATCTTATTCCCATGCAGTCCAGCCATCCTGCCGTCATTTTCTATCATCCTTAACAGATTCATTTTCTGCTGGCAAGAGTGGGCGAGTGAATCCGGGATATTGCAACAAACCCAAAGCCTTCCTAGAAATGGGACCCTAACACTGCACAGGGGGCAGGGAATAACCTGAGGAAAGGGATTTGCTGTTTTGAGACTCTGGATACAAAGCAGAGGTCTCCTAGGACAGACACTCATGTGTAGGATCCATTTGGCACCCAGTCCTAAGAAAGTGAACAGTGTCCACTTGATAAAGTTTCCCAGTGTTGGAAATATGTTCTTTCTCATCAATTGGCTGCTCTGTCTTAAACATGCATCTTTCCGTCAGTTCTCCAAACTCATCTAATCCAGAGCTGCTCATGCCCTGCTCCTTTGAGAGCCATGGATGCCGTTAGGTGACTGGTACGGGGCTCAAGGAGGTCCCTTTGCTAGCACAGCTGGCCTGCCAAGGGAAGCTCCATACACTTCTTGCACATAATTGATCCACATAGGTAGCAGCGGTGATAATGGTTAAGGATGCCGAGCTTATTCCCATAGTCAGGCAGAAGGGAACATTCTGATTGGTGACCCATGGCACAACCAACTTTTCTTATTTATTTATCTATTCATTCATTCATACATTTATTTATTTATTCATTCACCCATTTACTTATTCATTCATTCATTCATTCATTTATCTATTTATTTTTATTTTTATTACAGCTTTTTATTTATAAAACATATACATGGGTAATTTTTCAGCACTGTCTCACTTGCAAAACCTTCTGTTCCAACTTCTTCCCTCCTTCCCCCCCTCCCCTAGATGTCAGGTAGTCCAAGACATGTTAAATATGTTAAAATACATGTTAAATCCAATATATGGATGCATAGTTATACAGTTATCTTGCTGCACAAGAAAAATCAGATCTAGAAAGGAAAAAACCTGAGCAGGAAAACAAAAATGCAAGCAAACAACAAAAAGAGAAAATGCTGTTGTGGTCCACACTCATTTCCCATCTTCCTATCTCTGGGTGTAGATGGCTCTCTTCATCACTAAACATGTGGAACTGACAACCAATTTTTCTATTGCTCTTACTTTAGCAGACTTAGTATTTGTTCTCTCAGAGGCTGTAAGCTTTTCCAAGCTGATTATTAATTTATTAACTTCAATAACATGGTGGTCAATCTTGGCAGCTCAATGTTTTTTGAAGTAAAAAGATAACTTTTCCCAGTACCAAGTTCCTGTGGTTCCCACATGTATGGGAACTTCTCCATACTGAAAGATTCATATCCCCATTTCTCAGTGACGGATCATCTTTTCTTTTCAACAATTATTCTTTGAGTTCTTAGCCTTCTGGACCAGACTTTTTATCTGCCCTCTGACATCCCTGTTTTTACTGGAGTGTTCTTCATAATGTGACTGAAGTTAATAAAAAAGATTGTATACCCTTTAAGCAAAGAAAGTCCTCTTTCACTTTTCCACAAGCCACAAACCAAAAGGAGACTTACTATTCTAAAGTCATGGTTCTGTTACAAAAGAGAAACTAGTTTTGAAGGAGAAATTATGTGAATCTATGGAGGAAGTGATACTGAAATAATGTATGGGCAGAATTGGTCAATTATTAATTAAGAATTATTAGAAAAAATTATTTTAAAATTAAATTAGAATTTTAAAAACAAAAATAAAAAATTATTTTCATATGTAAATAGGGAAAAATAAAATGCTAAAGAAAAAAGAAAAAATATATATTAGAAAAGTTTTGGCAAATAGGAAATGGGGTGGGAAGGAGGTCCTGGTTTTTCTTCTAAGCTGGTTAACTGGACTTTAACTAGGCAAACTTCAAGAATATGTTATCAAAATAATTTTTTTTTCAGCATTTGGAAAAAAAATTAAAGTATCATTTTATTTTCCTATCCCTAGCTCAATAGTGAACATAAGCCAATGCCCTTTGTGCCATGAAGCTGGTAGGGTACTCCACATGATGGGAAGGGGAGTAGAGAGACAGTATGTCTTAGGAGAAAGAGTGCTGGACTTGGAGTCCTGAGGAACTTTTTTTTTTATCGAGTTCAGGTGCCTTCTCTGATACTGACTATTTTCCTGACCATTGGCAAGAGCCTTGGTTTTTTCATCTGTAAAATTAGGGGATTGGATTGTTGGAATGATTTCTGTTAATTGTGTTATTGATACAGTCCATTATGCTGATAGTTTTCCTAATATTGAAACAGTCCTGCATTGTTCTCTTTCTTCTTTCACAACATGACTAATATGGAAATATGTCTTACATGATTGCAGATATATATATATATATATATATATATATATATATATATATAATCTGTTGCAGATTTAAAAAAAAAAAAAAACAGGACCAGTTAGATGGCAGTGGATAGAGCACCAGCCCTGAAGTCAGGAAGACCTGAGTTCAAATCTGGTCTCAGACACTTAACACTTTCTAGCTGTGTGATACTGGAGAAGTCACTTAACCCCAATTGCCTCACCAAAAAAAAAAAAAAGAGAGAGAGAGAGAGAGATTACTCCCTAAGTTCATTATGGTTGGCGCTTACTTTTTAAAAATGTCACTTGATTAAATGGTTATTTTACTTATTTTTAAAACTTTATTTTGATTTATAGAATAAAACATTTTCATGATATAATAAAAGTGATGATTAAATATGAAACTGCAAATCTACTATGAACAACCTGCTATTCCTTTCAAATAAATAACAAAATTATCATGTAAATTTCTTTTTTTTCCTTCCCCTTCCACCTCTCAGAGATGGCTACCATTAGAATAAAAATAGGTTTATATGTGTAATTATTCTATACATGCTTCTATTTATTAATTTTTTCTCTGGATGCAGATGGCATCTTTATTCATATGTCTTTTAGAGTCCTATACCATTCTTCAAAGAAAATATTGCTGTTGCCGTATACAATGTTCTTCTGCTTCTGTTCATTTCACTCTTCATTATTTCATGTTTTTCTAAAATCATTGAGCCCATGGTTTCTCATAGCATGGTAGTATTCCATCACAACCACAGAGCACCAATTGTTCAGCCACTGTTGAGCCTTTAAAAAGAAAAGTAACAAAAAAACATTGTCCTGGGAGGAGAGGGAAGTCAATCTCTCACTCGGGGCATTGTTGTTGTTATTCTGTCATGTCTGACTCTTGGTGACTTGTAGAATTTCAGGTCCTTTTGAGCCGGCTCATTTTCTAAAATCATGTCCTATGGGACCTAGTGTCTTATAAATGCATTCAGTTTCAGTCGGGAGAGTGGACACACTTGGGGACATGAGTGGAAAAGATGCCTCTTGGGTGATTTCGTTGCTCAACTGATGTTCCATAGTGTGTTTCCTCATCAGATCAGGGACATGTGGTTTTTCTATAACTGCAATATGTTTCTCCTTTTGGGGACACAAAATACCACATGAAAGACACTTAAAAAGGAAATAGAAAAATGACACTGTTGGAGAGGGAGAAGTGTCTGGGGGAAGTCTATTTTTGCTCTGTCCACCTGGCAATACCACATTATAAAGAGCCCAAGTTCAAGGCTCTGCTTTTCCATTTCATAGTTGTGGGACCTTGGGGATCTCACTGCTTCTTCATCTGTAAAAATCAAATAATTACATAGATTTGAGGTGGGAGTTCAATTTAGTCACCCCCATAATAGTAGGTCTGCTCATAGAGCTCAAGGGAGGGGGAAGCCATTCCCGTTTTGTACAGTGCTCATTCTTACAGATATTTCCCCTGGCATTAAGCCTCAATTTTCTCTTTGGAATTTCTTTGCATTGCTCTTGCATCTTCCATTTGGGACCAAGGAAAACAACCTGTCCCCAGGACAGCCCTTTAGGCGCTGGAAGACAGTTGCCAAGTGTTATCTTCATTTTCTTCAGGTTAAAGACAACTCACTTCTTTCAACTGCTCCTCAGATGATTTGGACTGGACATCCTTGACTATCATGATTAAACTTCTCTTGATGGTCTCCAATGGCCTTCCTAAAGGTCTGGAACTGAATGCAACAATCAAGGCATGTTCTAGCTAGGGAAGAATACACAGAGCCCATTACCTCCTTATTCCTGGATGTTACACCTTTTAAAGAGACCTGTTTGTCTGAAAAGAGATCTAGGATTTTTGGTAGACTGCAAGCTCAATGTACCAGTGGTGTGATGTGGTAACTTCATCGGTAATTGCTATATAACCATGTTTCTCTTATCCTCTATTTCTGAGATGTATTTTTTGAATCTGTGTTAGACGTTACATGTATTTTTATTGAATTTCATTTTATTAGATTCCATTCAATGTCATTGTGGCAAAGAACTAGAAACAAAACAGGAACTCATCAGTTGGGAGATGGCGGAAGAAATTACAGTATATTAATTTAATGAACTATTATTGTGCCATAAAAAACGTTGAAAAGAATGGATTCACAGAAACCTGGGAAAATTTATATGAAATGAAATGAATATATATATATATATATTCATATAATGAAGTGAATAGAACTAAGAGGTTCATTCCAGTGTGTAATCTGTCATGATCTTTTATAAGTCTCACTTTGTCATCTGATGCATTAAGTGCCTCTCCCGGTTATATGTCATAAGCAAATCTGATGGGCTTGACATGTCACTGAAAAAAAAAAGTTAAATAGCAAAGGATCAATTACTTATCCCCATGGCACTCCCAAGAGACCTCTAGCTAAACTCCATATTTATAGCACATCAACACTGACTCCATTTTTTTTTCATTTTTCCATTTTGCACTTTACTTTGATTAGTAGTAGTGATTTGGGGTAATCTTTCCTGTCTCTTAAAACTTTGCATTGGACCAGGAGATCATTATATACTTCAACAACAATACTATATGATGACCAGTTCTGATGGACCTGGCCATCCTCAGCAACGAGATCAACCAAATCATTTCCAATGGAGCAGTAATGAACTGAACCAGCTACGCCCAGAGAAAGAACTCTGGGAGATGACTAAAAACCATTACATTGAATTCCCAATCCCTATATTTATGCACACCTGCATTTCTGATTTCCTTCACAAGCTAATTGTACAATATTTCAAAGTCTGATTCTTTTTGTACAGCAAAATAACGTTTTGGTCATGTGTACTTATTGTGTATCTAATTTATATTTTAATGTATTTAACATCTACTGGTCATCCTGCCATCTAGGGGAGGGGGTGGGGGGTAAGAGGGGAAAAATTGGAACAAGAGGTTTGGCAATTATTAATGCTGTAAAGTTACCCATGCATATAACCTGTAAATAAAAGGCTATTAAATTAAAAAAAGAAAAAACTTTGCATTTTGCTTTTTTAAAAATTGTTTTTATATGGCTTTTTGTCAGCAGAATGACAATATTACAAGACTAGATTCATATTAATCATTGAGCAACATTGGATTGTCTTGTCTGTGCTCCCAGAGATGGAATTCACTGTAGAAGTCCTTAAGTCTGTATACACTGCTATAGGTGAAAGTAAAGTTTATAGATTTCCATTGCTCTGAGAACTTTAAGGAAGAGAATGAAAAAAACAAAACAAAACAGTAGATCTTCCAGTAATAGGGACACACAAAACTGCATTCATTATATGGTCACTCAGTTGATTTTCAGTTATGTCCAACTCTTTATGACCTTATTTGGGCTTTTCTTGGCAAAAATACTGGAGTGTTTTGCCATTCCCTTCTCCAGATCCATTTTATAGCCACCACTGTACTATCTAGCTGTCCATTATATGATTAAATAGTGAAAGAAAGGGAATAAGCATTTATGTAGTGCCAACTATATGCCAGAGACTGTACTAAGCACTTCATTTATTTATTTAGTTAGTTTTGTCATTTATTTGACAATTTGCTGAGGCAATTGGGGTTAAGTGACTTGCTCAGGATCACAAAGCTAGGAAGTGTTAAGTGTCTGAGGCCACATTTGAACTCAGGTCCTCCTGACTTCAGGGTTGGTGCTCTATCCACTGAGCCATCTAGCTGCCCCTATTTGACAACTTTATTGAAGAAAAATCAATTACTAGCAAAGTTCTTAGTTGATTATTGGATCCATTGATCCATTTATTCAGCACATTGAACAGCGTATTGGAGGATAGATTAACTAATAGCTCCAAGCCTCCTAGCAAAAATTAAATAAAAGTTAAAGATCCTGTTTTGGAATACAAGGAATGTTTGACTTCTAATTTCCATTCTCTGCAGAATAAGAACAGGTCATTCTTTTATTGATATGTTTTAAATATAACAAAATTTGTTTTATTAAAGTTATAAATTCACTACCAATTCTCCAACCACATCAGTTGTAGATATGAAGTATATCATGAAACCCCAAATCTCTAACAATGGAAGGCTTAAACAAGATAGATGCTGCTACAGTAATCTTGTTTCCTTTGATATGACAATTGCATGTCCATCTGCCTCCCCCTCAGATGGTATCTTCAACATTTTTAGAGCAGTGAGGAATGGTTTAAGTCTCAAAACCAAGTTAGAGTGAAAACATTAGCCATCTAATACACATATTCCATTTAAAAAAAAATTCTGAATCTTGGACAATTATTCTCTTGTAACTATTTTATAATTTCTAAAAGCAATTATTGTACAAAGCTGGAAGTGTGTGAATGGAGGGAAGTAAGCAAAAAAATAAAACTGAAAAAGATGAAATCTGATAGGGGATCAGCCGGAGATGAAAATCAAAAAAAGGAACAGTAATTTAAAGTTTATCCCAGGTATAATGCAGGTTATTCTGACTTTCTGAGTACTTTGGAATCTATTCTTGAGATGTTCTGTTATAGTTGTCTCTGTCTTATAGATTCGTGCAAAGTGGATCTCATAACAGTGAACGGATGGATAAAATAACTTTAGAAATAATTAAAGCAGGAGACCACTGTGTTCTTAGATTTTGGAGACAAATACTGCTGATACTGTTAATGTTAATATTTGCTGTAAATGCAGCCTTAGGTGATAATCTGTCAAAAAGAATACACCATCTTGATATGGGCTGCTATCGGGTCCCACAATTGTGGCTTGCCAATGAAACATACCATCCCCAACCGGACCCACAGAACATTAGTCGCCAGTCAAATAGCTCAGTTCCTTACTAATTCGTTTCGATGGGTAACAGGTTTTCTACCTGAGCCTGCTCTCTAGGTGGGTGGAAGGGTCAGGCCAACAACTCTGGCTATCCTGGGAGATGGAGGGCTCCATATGTATTCCCTGCCATTTATAGTATGAACTAGGATGGCATAGAATTCTAAGGACAAAAAACTGGTCATTGCAGCTCTGGATTTATTGGGTTTTTAAAAAATGTTTTTATTGATGTAGTTTGTTTTTTATTTCATTATCGTTTTCTCCATTACCCCTAAACTTCTCCCTCAGAAAGATTTATACCGTATAACAAATAATATACATTTTTAAATATTTAAATTAATTAAATGTAAAGACAGTTTTTAGCATTCATTTCCACAAGACTTTGAGTTACAGATTTTTCTCCCTTTCCCTCTCTTCCACTCCCCTCTTCTTAAAATGGTGAGCAAAACAAATAATATTTTTAAAGATTAAAAAAAAGAAGAGGAAGCATATTTGTTTAACACATTTAAAAATACACAAAAACATGCAGTGGGTGCCTCACTTTTGTGAAGGGATTTCTTCTTTGGAGCCATGCTTGTTTTTCATAATTTAGCAACTTTCACTTTTAATTATTTTGTATATGTGATTGTTCCTCCTTTTACCATCTCAGCTAAATGGTGTAGCAGATAAAGCACCAGGCCTAAAGTCAAAAAGACCTGAGTTCAAATCTAGCTTCAGACATTTATTAGCTGTGTGATCCTAAACAAGTCAGTTAACCTCTGCCTCAGTTTCCCCATCTGTAAAACAGGGATAATAATAGCACTGACTTCCCAAGGTTTATAAGAGTTAATGAGATAATAATTGTAAAACATTTAATATAATTCTTAGCATACTATATGCTAGCAACTATTATTGTAGTTACTGTGTACAATTACCCTTCCTCATTGAGATTTTCCCTCATGCAAGTTTGATATATTGAGGGTCAGCATAAGAAATTAAATAGGAATGGTTTTTTGGTTTTTTTTTTTTTTTTTTTTTTTTGCAAAAGCCACAGACCACAAAGACCACTAGATGATACCAAAAAAAAGTTTTAAAACTCAGAAATGCATAAAATATATATATATAGTAGTATAAGATACTTAACCCAAGCTTTACAATAAGGTACTGTAAATACCCCATAAAGGAAAAAGAAAAAAAAATCGAGACTTCTTCTCCTGTAGGAAGGGAGGGTGAAAGAATTTTACATGGATTTTCCAAATCTTGGCAGTCCCTAATATGATGTGGAAGGGACAAGGGAATGTTGTTTTCTTGACTGTTTCAGCAAAGTTTGATTCTTTAAATAGTCATTTGTGAAAAAAAGAGAGTCATTTGTGAAATGATCCTCAGGATTGAATTAAGAAGTGATCAGGAAGGTAGCCGGACTTTGTTCTACAACAGGACCATGACATCGGGAGGGCCACGGCTTTGCGTGAAGTGGGGTGAAGTGAGGGGGAGCTGGGCAAGTCCTGAGCCCCCCTCTAGTTACTGGACGCCATTGGCAGCCAGGACTCAAGTGACGGCCCCGGGGGTCTCTCCCAGGGCTCCGTTTGGCTGAGACCGCGCCCTTCAATAATTAAAAGCATGGTGAGAATCGAGACAAAAGATGGCCTAGTTTGGCTTCATAAAAGAATCATTCTGAGGGGGGAAGACAGTTTTTAAAAGAAAGTTCTCTCCGATTTCAGCTTATACCTGTAAAGTGAGAAGCCAGGGGAGCCGCCCGTTGTGAGGAGGCTTTCCACAAGCATGAATGATTAACAAAGCTCTGCTGCCTCGGGCCAGAAAGCACAATAATGGGGAGCAATGTAGAAGAAAGGATTTCTGGAAGTGGCTGGATGGGAACATGGCCTACAAGCTCTGGGCCTGGGCCAGGGAGACCCAAGTTCAAATCTATTATTAGATAATTACTAGCTGTGTGACTCTGGATAAGTCACTGAATCCTGTTTGCCTCAGTTTCCTCATCTGTAAAGTGAGAATAATCGTACCTCCCTCCCAGGGTTATTGTGAGGGAAAAAATGAAATGATATTTGTAAAGCACTTTGCAAACCTGAAAGTGCTACATAATGTTATCATCATCATCATCACCAGTAGTAACAGAAATCGATACTACATGTCAGCGTGGAGGACAAAAAGGAAAACAGTCCTGGCTTTCAAGGAGCCTGCAGTCTACTCAGGGGACATGGATGTGCACAGGGTTCAAAATAAATCCAAGGGAGTTTTCAGGGGATGCATTTAGAGCTGGGGAAGCTGAACTTTAAAAGAAAGTAGGAATTCTATGAGATTGGGGATTGGGGTAAGGGAAGAGAGAGAGAGAGAGAGAGAGAGAGAGAGAGAGAGAGAGAGAGAGAGTGACAGAGAGAGAGAGAGTCCATTTCAGACAGGAGGATCAGAGCGAACGCCACATATAAGGAGCAGAAGAGGAATGGAATTAATAAATAATGAAGTTGGAGCCAGGTTGCAAAGAGCTTTAGATGACAAAGTATTTATATAAAAACACCATGAAAGGGCAGCTGAGCCCAAATTAATTGCACAGACCAATCTTGTTCCCTGAAAACAGGTGATGAAACACATTGAAGCACTCTGGGTTTCTCTGCACAGCCCCAGGCTGCTTCCCTAACAAATGAGAGCTTTCCCAAAGCTAAGAGTGAGAGCTAACACATTGGATGCAAAAACCGGGATCCAAAAAGAACCTGACAGGCCATTACAGTGGATGAATCTAATGGTTTGAGATTTAACAGAGATAAATATAAGATCTTATAATTGGTTTTTAAAAATCCACTTCACCAGTGCAAGATGAAGGAGTTAAATGAAGCAGCATTTTGTCTGCTAAAGTTGTTTTTAAGTGAACTGCATGAGTGGACACAGTGACATGGGAGCCAAAAAAGTGTAAGGCAATCTTGGTCCGTGTTAAGCTCGCTTCTCGGAATGAGGGGAGTGACATGATACCCCTGCGCCGGCAGCCAGTCAGAGGACATGGGGAGTGTCATGTTCAAACCGGGCAGCAGGGCGGGGATGGGGCCTGGGCCTAGAGCCATTGATAGAGACCCTCAGCCCACTTTCACGGACATGAAGCACGTGCCTCCAGGAGAAGCATGCTCAGAAGCTTGCATGGGACCAGCCTGAGTCAAAGTGAAGAGGCTGACCCACAGTCCCTGGTGTTTCCTGGCCAGCCGTAGAGAGCTTGAGCTGAGATGGGGGCAGGGGAGGCGATCAGAAGACCCCAAGACTAAGCCTCTCTCAGGAGATCAGACTGGCACAGGAGCTGCAGAGGGGATCTGGGGCCAGGTTTGGTTATAATCCTAAATGCATCAGATGTCACCAGGTCTTGGGACAGACCCAAGAGCATCAGTGACTGATGTCATTGTCCATCTGACAGTGGACAGGTATCCACTGTCCATGATATCTGAGGTGAGAGGTGCTCTTGGGTCTGTCTGGGGGGGGAATGATTCCTGCCTGGAGGGAGCAAGAGATTGGGGACACCGGTTTAGGCACTCTTCTGTCCTTAGAAAGGAAATACTGGGCTAGAATTACTAGAATTCTCTCTCCCTCACCAGCCCTGGTCAGGAGGACCTGAGTCCAAATCTGGCCTCAGACATTTTCTGGCTATGTGACCCTGGGCAAGTCACTTAACCCCAATTGTCCCAGCAAAAACAAAGAAATAAAAACAAAAGAATTCCCTCTTCCCCACCCCCAAAGTTGTTAAAGGAAATAATTTTTAGACCCAAGTTGCATTCCTGATTGCTTCTCTAGTAGTGCCCCAAATTACATATCCAAAGGCTTGGCTCTTTTCCTACATCACCAGTTAGAGAAAGACATATGGTGAATAGAAAATAAACCAATTTATCCAAATTGCTAGCAAAGAGAAATCAGAAATGTCATATCGATGAATATAAGCCAGACAATGAGTGAAATCTTCTACTGGGAGTGAGATCTCAGAGACAGAGAGACAGACAAAGACAGAGACATCAACAGAAATTGAGACAGTTCCCAATCTCACTCAGGGAAAATTTCTTGAAGTATGGGAAGCTAGGAATGTGATTGAATGTCCAGGTATTCTACATGTTGGCTTCTTTATGGATCCTTGTCTCCCTAAAACGAATCTGGAAATAGCTATCTCCCCTCTTAAAGGTGGAAGTCAGAAAGAAGGTCCAGGATCTTTCCTCTTCTAAGTTTTCCCCAACTCTGCCCCTCACATTCACCATTCTCACTCTCATCCCCAGGGTAAGGTTGGAGAATCAAGTAATTAATTTCCTTCCAAGAGGACAGTCTCATGCAGATAGCTTAATTAATTAATTAATTAATGAGAGAGTATTTATATAATACTTTAAAGTTTTGATCCTCATTAACAACCCTGGAAAGTGCATACTATTCTTATACACATTTTTCAGATTAAAAACCGAAGTGATGACATAGTAAATGTCTAAGGAGAGTACATGTCATGATTTTTTGAGTCCAAGTCCATCTCACCACCCAGTATTTTGTAATGGGAATCCTTTTTCCAGTACGGATTGCACTTGGTGACCACTGGGCTCTACAAATGATTCCATGAGACTGTGATTTTCTCCTCTTGGTAAACAGGTGGGGAACTACAGATGGTGTTTGGTGACAACAGATGGCCCTGTGGTTTAACTAAACTTTCTTTGTTGAAAAAGGGGAAAAGGTGTTTAGTGGATGTGTGCCAGTTAATGCCTATGGTTCAAAGAAACAAAGAACAAAAACAAAAACTTTCAAAGACATCAATACAAAGACAAAGCTTTTTTTTCTCTTAATGAGACTTTTTTTTTCTTCTTCTTAAAGAGACTTTTGCTTTTTCCAGAAGGCACAGCTAGGAGGTAGAACTCCCAAAGAGGGAATTTTTAGCCAAACGGACTCTTCCAGTTGTTGGTGTTTTACCTTCCATTGGAGATAAGAGACTGGAGGGTCTTTTTTTCAGAGATATTGTAGAGAAGAGATTCCTGTTCAAGTGTGGATCATTCTAGATGGTCCCTGAGGTCTTTAACTTGGAAATGGTGCTGGGAAAGGCACAGACACCAACTGCATTGTATGTGTTTTGATAGAATTCGTCCTAGTGCCGTACTGACTTAAATATGATACTTTTGTAGGTAGAATATGATTGTGATGGTGTAATTTAATAAGGAGAATCAATTCAAGAGACAATTATTTAGTACTTACTTTGGGCCAGGTACAATGAGAGATACTGGGGATGCAAAAATAGGGCAAAATATTGGAATGAAGGATCTCAAGCCATCATGAGAGACCAGAAGATGGAGGTAGGAGATTTACAGATGGGCAGATAGGAAGATGTCTGAGGCAAGAAAAAAGGTCATTTGCTTAGAGCCCAGGAAAAGTATCTTGCTCTGAATCTACTACTATTAGTATTATAATTTAATACAAAATCGTATAATACATATTAGTAGTATAATTCAATAATATCAAGAGTTAAATAATGGGCTTTTGCAAGCTGCTTGGCAACTCACTTATAAGTATTATCTATCTATGAGAAAATGTCGAGTTCATAATTAGGAATTGCCTATAGGTGCTAGCTTATGCTATTCAAAATTCAACAATCAGTTCATAATTCAAAAATAATTCAAAATTAGTTTCTTCTACAAGAGTGAAAGATACTTGAGGGCAGGGTCACACTGCTTTTCATCAGAATCCTGACACTTCAGAGCACTGAACACACACCTGCTTACTGAATCTGTGTAGGCCAGTGGTTTTGCAAAGATTAGCTTACAACTAATTAGAGATAATGTTAGCTGTTAGAGCTAAAAAGGAGGAGAAATAGATGTACAGGCACTTTTTAGAGCTATTTATGCAGATGAATAATAAATACTTTTCTGAAAATATTCTGTCAGTGAACTGTTGTCAAAATATAATGACACAGAGCTTTCTATAGCAGCTTTTATTTTCTCTAAAAAGAGTATATTTTCCAAAATACATTCCTTTTGGATGAGATACTCATCACAATTCTAAAAAGGTGCTAAAGTTTATACAATTCCAATAATTTTAAAGGTAAAGTCTCATGCAGACGACAACAGGATCATCTAAAGAGTCAGGATTACACCCAGCTGTAAAAGAGTTGAGAACCTGCTAATACCTGAGATGGAGTGAATTTTGCTATCAAAACTGTTTAATCTAGGAATCCTGGATGATGGCCTGGAAGAGTCATCTGTCAATCATTTTCACTTTGATTAGTATTCAAACTAGTTTTCTCATAACAAAATGAGAGAAAGTTTTGCAGTTCCTAGTTTGAAATGTTCCTAAACTTCATTTGTTAATTGCCTAAAGTGCGGTCTCCATTTTCCTTTGACCCCTTTGGCTTCTTTTCTTTCAATAAGTTTCCAAGTATAATCCCTATGAAAAGCATGATTCCTATTGTTCGATTGGAGATGAACTTGTCCCAACAGTCCTCGGGTTTGTGGATGTCCAGAGTATAAATCTGTAAAGGCAGAACACAAGTGTACTTTGAATGCAAGGTAGGACCTGGTCTGTACATGAAGATTTGTCACAGAATTTTATGCTGAAATTATGAAATTGAAATGAGCTCATGAGACTAGACTAATGAGACTAATAGTCAGTCCAGTATCCTGCACCCAGTGAACCATCTGATTCTGTTATCAACTCTGCATCTTTTCCCTTTGGTTGGCTGGTTCCTCTCTCCACCTCCTTCTAGGGAAAAGGCCTTTGTAATTTTCCTCCTGGACTTCATCTATAGCGACCCTGAGCTAGGTCCCCTTCCTCTTGTAGTCCCACCTCTTATAGTTTCCTTAAACAAATTATCTTCGTTTGTTCCAACGAAAGGGCCCCTTGAAAGCAGGAACTCTCTTTTCCTACTTGGAGTTGGGTTTCCAGAGGGCCATCTCCAGTCCTCCTGATCTGTATCTGGTCACTGGCCCCAGATGGCTCTGGAAGGAAAAGTGAGGCAGGTAACTTTGCCCAGCCTCCCTCCCTTAAATCCAATTTACTTGCATGTCATGGCACCATCTTCCTGATATCATGGCCATCTTTGAAAAGGACAAGGAACAATCACAACTCAGCACAGTGCCAGGAGTTTATCAGTGCTTGTTGGCTGACAAACACTGCGCCAGTGATGGGAGCTCATTAAATTTTTTTTAAACACTTAATAGCAGGGGCAGCTAGATGGCAGTGGATAGAGCACCATCCCTGAAGTCAGGAGGACCTGAGTTCAAATCTGGTTTCAGACACTTAACATTTCTTAGCTGTGTGACCCTGGACAAGTCACTTAACCCCAATTGCCTCAGCAAAAAAAAAAAAAAAAAATAATAATAATAATAATAATAATGGGTAATTCTGTTATAAAGTTCTTCCTTAGGTTGAATCAAGATGTTCCTTCCTGAATTTCTGAACCACTGGTCCTCATTCTGTTTCCCACACACCGCAGAGTCCTCTCCATGACAGCCCTTTAATTAATTAAAGCCAGAGCTCATCTATTCCTTCTCCCCCAGTTCCAACATTCTCTTTATGGGCTGAACACTTCTCTTTCCTTTAACCATCCTTCAGGACATGATTTCAAGTCTTCATTTTATAGATATATTCTAGTTAGCGAATGCTTCTCTTTAAATGTGGTGTCAATAAGTGAACAAAACCCCCCCAATGTGATCTGACTAGACTGAAAGATCACTGACTTTGCAGACAGAGGACCAGGGTTCAAATCCTACCCATGTTTACTATCTGGGTGGCCTTGCATAAAAACCTCCCTGGATCTGAATTGCTTCTTGTGTAAAATGAGGTTGTCAGATTCAGTGACTTCTGAAGTTCCTTCCAACCCTTGTTTTGGGATATTCAAAGTGACTTTATAAGAGTTTAATGAAGTTACTGCCTTCCTCCATGAAGATTCTACCATTCTTAAAGGAAAGAATAATACTAAAATGAGACCCAACGGCTTCACTCACAACCTAGAAGCCTAGAATTAGAAACCTCCTAATTATTTCCAGTTTCCATTCTACATTTCAATGATATATTCCTTGGCCTTGCTCATACATTACACTTATCCCAGATAGTTGCTTGCTATTAAAAACTCATATCTAATAAAACATTGGGCTGTTTTTATTTTGTTATGATACAGGAATCTGTGACTTTGTGCTGATGTCTGTCTAAAGACATTTCTTCTAACTAGAAATTTCTTTTTCATTTTTTTTATTTTTAAAAATTCATTTTGAACTCAAATACATCAAAAAACGAAAACAAAATTCCATGTTCACAGTGCAACATAAAAACAGGATTCATTATAAAACCATGAATTGTAGTTTAAAAAAAACTACAAGTGCTACACAATGTTTTTCAAAGCTACTCTGCTTTCTATGCTGCCTTCTAAATTTTCTTTTATTTTAAAAAATTCTTTTTCCAAGTCTGATTTAAAATGCCAAGGAATAAGGCCTTCTAATGATAATGTTAGGCAGAATGTGCACGGTTGCTAGAGGAGGAGTGTTTAATATTAAATGACTCTCCAGAAGCTTCTTCTTGAAAGACAAGAGCTATTCCTTCTCCATATTCTAAGATATGGGGATGGTGGCAGTGGTTGGGGCAGTGTCAGGAGGCTTTTAAAGAGGAAACAATAATAGTATGTAAGGGTGAAATAAATGGCAGCCATGGTGGAAAGTATTACACATAGGAAGGCATCTTCTTAAATGGGAGGCCTTGTTCTTGGAGATGATAAGCTCCAGTGGGTCAGAAAAAATGGAAATTCTCAATTAAAGGAGATTCATTTGTATGGAAAGGAAATAAATCTAGAAGGAAATTCCATCAAATGGCACGTTCTTTGATTATAATGCAAGAGATCTGACCTAATTCAATCCTAAATTCAAATCTTAACACTTCCTCAGCTACTGACTCTTCCTTTGCACATACTGACTTTCCCTTCTTCCCTGGAGGGGAAAAAGACAATTGTCATTTCTTTTTTCCCAATACTGATGTGGTACAATCCTTAGTTAAGATGTGGCAATTACCTTAAGGACACTTGGCCTTGGGAAGATGTAATTGGAAATGATGTATTTCTTCCCTTAGGCTATCCTGCCCTAGTTTACTCTATATGAGCCCACATATATTGCTGGCTGTCAGATAACAGTCTCTTGGTCAATAATAACAGTTTCGAAGACTAATGAGCAGCAGTAGTGAGATGCTTAAAGTTGATAAAAAGAAAGACCAAAATTGGATGTCTACCACTTGACTTAGTGACAATTAGACCTAAAAACACACCTCTAGAAGATTCCTCCCATGAATTCTGCCCAGAAAATTATGGGTACTGCACCTGCACATGAAATCAGAGCCAGACCACTCCTCAACTCTGTCTCTAAGTCATAAAATTAACATATCAGTGACATGAAGCACCTGATCTCTCTGTCTTTTCCCTATAAATTTATCTTTCTGCTCCTGGCTCTTTGATAAGTTCTTTTGGAACTTAGCTTGCTTGCTTTAATAGGCATTACAATTATAATAAATTTTGCCCCTTGACTTGGAAATGGATCCGAACCTTCAAATTCTCTTGAGATATCTCGTGATGCTGGTCTGAAAACTCAACCTTTTTGGGGATCCTCCTTGAGTCCCAATAATGCCGTAGAATAATTGGAAATTTTAACTTAAAGTCCTTCCCCCTTTTTACTAAGGATAAAAATTAAAGTGAAATATTAGTCTGCTCAGCCTATTCACTTAAAAGTAGATTAACTTGTCTTTAGAGGGTGTTTCCATAAATTTAATTTCCCCAGACTGACAAATGACCTTTTGTAAATTGACTAAACTAAAAATATAGATTTGGTCCAATCTTCAGTCTTTTTAAGTGAAGAAAACAACAAGGATTATACAACACTATGATCAATTTTGTGATGACTCATTCATTTAGCTCACTCATTTTATAGAGGCCACTTAACTAGCAAGACAGGAAAGGTTACCCTGGAACAAATGCTGGACTTGTCACTAGTTGGCCAGTATTTCAGCATATGTACAGTAATTTCATGGGATAAGAGTATGAGATTATCTGGGTATACATGGCTTTGGCCCCTTAATATCTCAAATGAGACTCGGTTCTTGGGTTGGAGTTATTTTACCAGTTATTTACCAGTGATCATTTTCAGCAATCCTATTTACAATTTGGGAGCAGTTTCCTCATAACACATAAGGATATAATGAAGGAACTGGGAGTAAAATGTGGAGAAAATAAAACTGAAATATGTGAAGGATTTATCATCTGGCAGGGACTGAGACATTCAGCCTGACTCCAGAAGGCAATATAGAGTATAATGGGGGAGCTATAGGAATACAGACTTCAGTTAACTATATATATATATATATATATATATATATATATATATATATATAACTCAATTATAAGAAGGAATTGAGTCACTATCTAAAAATAAGGTGGATTGCTTCAAGAGGTGGTAAGTTTCCTACCACACTAGTATTAAAGTTGAAGATTTATTAGGGATGCAAGAATAAGGGCTTATGCTTGAAATAGGGGTTAGATTAAGCCTCTAGTCTCCCTTCAAACACCAAGAATATAGGATTATATCAACTCTGCAAGAACTAGTTTTTCTGATGTGCCATTTCAGGAAAATCAATACCTATAAAGACACTAATACGACCTCCTCCCAGGTCAAGTGGGGAAGGTAGGACTGCCTGTTCAGAGCAAAATGAGCTGTGCTTATTGGGAATTTGTTGTATCTTAATGCATCATTACAACAAAGTGGTGCTTTCAACTGGTAACACGACAAACCTGGTGGGTCAAGTGAGCGCCGATGGCCGCCACGGCAGCATAGTAGGGGATGGTCTGGTCACAATTTAGGCCAGCCAGAGTCAGCCCACTCAGCATGACAGCACTGAAGCCACTTAGCCACTGCTTGGTGTCTTCCTTGAACCGAAGTGCAGTGGATTTGAGACCAATCAGGGCATCATCTTTTTTGTCCTGGCAAAGAGAAATTTTGTTTGCAAATTATAAAAGAGAAAATTAACTCGGCAAAAGGACCCTTGAGAGTTTACATGCATGAATTTCCATAGCCTAATTTTCCAGATTTCAGAGGTCTGGTCAGAGTTGAAGAAGAGAATTCTAAAGGTCAGCTGAGATCATCGTAATCCCCTTCAGAGATTCTTAAATGTCAACTGTTATTTTATCATAATCCCATCAAAATGTCTCATTCCTGTCTTAAAGGCAATCCAACCTGCCTCAGGTACATGGGGTTTAGAGGGTCATCAAACAATTCACCACTGATCAATAAATGCCCTAAATGTGGATGGAGAGATACCATTCTCTCCACGCCACTCCAAGGTGAAAGCAACTCTGGAGGAACAACTCCTGTATATTCCAGTGGGACTATTGGAATGACCTGTGTTATAGCTGGTTGTATCTTGGATACAGGGAGAATGAAAGCCACTTGGGTACCCTGAGTGTTTCCTGTGAGGGCTGTGCCCCCCCAGGCCTGCTCAGCCTTCTTCTATACCAAGACAAGCATCAGCCTCCATGTGAAAGGAGACTTTTATAGCAATGGGAATCAAGGTTCATGGAGAAAAGAAAGTTTGCCCTAGACAGCCTTCCTTATCCTTAAAATACCCACTTTTCCTTTTCTTATCATTAAAGTACCCACTTTTCATGTGTTCTTGAAGGTTAAAAGGTGCTAACTACCCAGAACATACATCCCTAAGCTCATGCTTCATTCATGACACAATTTATCTTTGACTTCCTCTGTGAAATTCTTCTTAATTAAGCATAACTTGATTTTGGTTTGTCCACAGTTGTGTCGAGCCCATTTTGGGCCAGACCTGAATCAGGCAAGCCCCAAGATCCTTGTGTCACATAACTTTTAACAAAAGGAGTTTATTTAGCAGTAGCATGGAGAGCATTTTGGATAAGGACTGACTCCACATGTGCATTTGTCACAATTATTGTTATTATTCAGTCATTTTAGGGGTGATGGACTCTTTGTAATCTCTCTCTTGGAATTTTCTTGGCAAAAATATTGGAGTGGTGAAATCAGGAGGACTTGAGTTCAAATCTAATCTCAGACACTTAACACTTCCTAGCTGTGTGACCCTGGGCAAGTCTCTTAACCCCAATTGCCTCAACAAACAAAAAATATTGGAGTGGTTTGCCATTTCATTCTCCAGCCCATTTTACATATGAGGAAACTGAGGCAAACAAGATGATGTGACTTGCACACAGCTAGTAAGTATCTAAGGCTAGATTTGAACTCAGAATGATGAACCTTCTTGGCTCCAGGTTCAGCTCTCTATCCACTACATTGCTCTAAATGTATCTAGTCAAAAGAGCATGCTAGTCCTGAGGTTTGTCCCCTACTTAGGTGTCTGTTTTTTTCATGTTTTAGACAACCAGGAGATATGTCCGTGGTTCGTTCATACCTAAGTCTTACAGATCGGGACAGTTACAATGATCTTGTGATTAAGAGAGCCATCTAGTAGACTCAGAGAGAAGACTATGGGAACTGCATGTGGATCACAACATAGCACAAACAAGCATAGTTGTTTGCTTGAATTTTATTTTCTTTCTCATCTTTTTTCCCTTTTTGATCTGATTTTTCTTGTGCAACAAGATAATTGTATAAATATGTATGCCTATATTGGATTTACATATATATTTTCCATGTTTAATATATACTGAATTACTTGCCATCTAGGTGAGGAGGTGAGGGAAGGTGGGGGAATTGAAACAAAAGGTTTTGCAAATTTATCCTTGCAAAGGTTTTGAAAATAAAAAGCTTCAATAAAAATTAAAAAAACAAAAAAAACCCCTAAAACCTTAATCTAAGTCAAAGCTTAGTCTTCTGGACTGATCTCAAGTACAGTTTCTCTGCTTCAGAAACAAACTAGCCTATATGGAATAGATATTAGTTCTATCACATATGTATATGTAAATATTTCAACATGTCAATGTATCTTCACAGGCATATTTAAGTAATTTCTTCATGCTGCCCTGTTGGTAGAAGGTGAATTTCTTATAATGCTCATACCAGAAAACAGTCCTAATATGTCTGTCTTACACTATATTTTGAAGTCGATGCAATTTTTATGTTTTGAGAACATGATTTGATTCACAGTATTCTAAATTCATAGAATAATAATAATAATAATAAACTATTTTATACTTGACTTTATTGCATGTAGAATCCTAAATGTGAGATACTTGTCCACTGACTAAGTTGGGTGGGTATGCTGCTAGAGGAACTACACGATCTCAATCTTCACCTTTTTGTTATAAACAAAATCAGAAGAAAGAAGGAAGTTGTATCATTTGGAAAAGTGGTATACCTATGTTCTCCTTTGAGAGGCAAAGAAAGGAAGTGGTGGAGCCAGTATTATCAAATGCCCAAGGGTAAAAAGAAACATCATTTCATGGTACTTTTTGTGGTTGTCTGTCAATTATTTCAGTTGTGTCCAACTCTTTGTGATCCCATTTGGGGTTTTCCTGGCAGTGATATTAAATTTGCATTTTCCTTTGCCAATTCATTTTTCATATGAGAAACTCAGGCAAATGAGGTAAAATGATCTGCCTGGGATTATACAGCTAGTTAAATGTCAGAAGTCACATTTGAACCCAGACCTGACTCCTGCACCATCTAGTCATATGTACTTGCAAAAAAGACCACTTTGAAAATAATTGTAGTGATTACTGAGTGATACTGGATAAGTCACTTAAGCACTGTGAGACACAAGTTTCCTCATCTATAATTGAGAGGCTTGAACTAACTAGCCTCTGAAGTTTCCCTTCAATTCTAGCTCTACAATCCTCTCTTAGGAACAAGAAAGAGGAGGAGCCCCAAAATTGTTGACTATACAGGGGCCTCCTGTCTCAAAGAACCGGATATTAGACATGGCAGGCCCTGAATAGCATCACAAAAAGTGAAACTGATTATCAGTCAACAGGAAACAATCTGTTAATAATGTGAGAGTCATTTTTTAATTAGTTTGGACTACTGACTGACTAGAGTAAAGATCCAAATGACTACAAATCTAAAAGAATAAAAGCAAAAAAAAAAAAAAAAGAAAAGAAAAAAAGATAGGCAATTAAAACTATTTCATCTCGTTCCTATTTAAAGTTATTGATGATAAAAAATGAGATGTGGATGGGAAATGGACATAGACACTGACTATAGTAATTTCATATATAAGCTTAGTTGCTATAAATAAATGTCACAGTTCCTCAAAAGGGCCTCCTTAGTCATCAAACACTTGATATACTTTTTTCCTTTGACTAATTTATTTTTATTTATTTTTTATTAAAGCTTTTTATTTTCTTTTTAAAAAAAATTTTAATAGCTTTTTATTTACAAGTTATACGCATGGGTAATTTTACAGCATTGACAATTGCCAAACTTTTTGTTCCAATTTTTCCCCTCCTTCCCACCCCCCACCTCCCATGGCAGGTTGACCAATACATGCTGAATATGTTAAATTAAAAAAGTATAAATTAAATACAAAATAAATATATATGTCCAAACCGTTATTTTGCTGTACAAAAAAATCGGACTCTGAAATATTGTACAATTAGCCTATAAAGGAAATCAAAAATGCAGGTGGGCAAAAATATAGGGATTGGGAATTCTATGTAATGGTCATCTCCCAGAGTTTAAAGCTTTTTATTTTCAAAACATATCCAAAGATAATTTTTCAACATTAACCCTTGTAAAACATTGAGACACTTGTTATACTTGGCAGGGATAATACTGGGTTAGAACAGAGACTCATTTGTAAAGCATAACTGAGGAGGACAATGGAATGCTGCCTCACAAACAGAGAAACAGGGCAGGGTATATTCAGTTTAATGAAAGTTGGACCCAACTCAGCAAAGTCATCCTTAGGGTTTTTAAAGATGAAAATGGAGAAGGACGAGAAAATACCATTTTTTACTATCACGATAGCAGAAGCGCTTGAGGGAGAATGGTTTTCAAAAGAGAACAATGGAAAAGCAGTTGGATTAGACTTGGGTGCACAGAAAGGACATGTGTGGTAGGTGACACAAGTGTGAGAACAGTGTTCTCACACTTGAATATGTGAGTCACAGGGAAAGCTGGCTGAGTGAATACCAAAGCATGAAAAAATAACACTTCATTAATTTGAAAAAAAAAATGACTGAGAACATCAACAATTACTGGTTTATCTGCTGACTTTCCCATATGTACACAAAGTCTTATGAGAATAATTTTGTTGTAGTTTTTCCTTCCTTCTCAAAGAGCACCATGATATCCAGATGGCGATGCCGTGACATGCAAGCAAATCAGACTGGAGGGAGGGAGGGAGGGCTGGGCCAGGTCAGCGGGCTCATGAGAATGATCTATCTCCTACCCTGAAGGCCTCCCCAATACTCAGACACATTCCAACTGTTTTAAGATATGGCCGTCCTCCTCAAGATACACAGATATACACATCAAGGCATGGGATGGGAGGGGAGTGAATAAAGTTATGGCCAGAAAGCTAAGAATGAAAAATAAAAACATCTCCTATGGTTTGACAATGAATACACCTTTGACTTCAATTCAATTCAGCACATGTGAATTAAGGGCCTACTATGTGTAGGATGTGACCAGAAGGATGGGGGCTACAGAGAGATCACTTCTGCCTTTTAAGGAGCCTCCATTCTCCTAGACCTTGTACACAAAGAAGAAAAGCATTTGAAGAGGGAGAGAAAACCAAGAGTTGTAGGAACCTGAAAATGCTTCTCAGAGGAGGCGGTAAGAGGGTCAGCCTGCACAAATGCAAAGAGGGCAGAGATGGGCTGCTAACCTTGGGGAATAGTTCTGAAAATTCACTTTGGCTGGAACACAGAGTCAGTGTGAAATGAAGTACAAAGATGGGCTAAAAGCAGACCGTTGACAGCCTGGAGAATCTCAACTTTTTCCATACAGTTAATAAGGAGACACTGAAGTTTTTTCAGCTAGGGTGATGACTGTCACTCAAGGAACGAGTCAAAATGTATGGGTCATAACTGGGCAATGACACTGAAAAGGAAGCTGCTAACTGGAAGCCCACAAAATGAAATGCAGGGAAGGAGGCACAGAGAAAAGCCAAAGAACAGATTTTAAGAGAGTACATTACCTGATGGGCATAGATAGTATCATATATTAATGTCCACATAACTCCAGAGAGATAAAGAGGTAGGCAAACAGACACATCACAAGAGCCTTTGATGGCAGACCATCCAAGCAATGCTCCCCAGTTAAAAGTCAGTCCTAGGATTGATAAAAAATAAGGGAGGAAGAGGAAAAAAATCACTCAATTTATTTCAGAATTCTAGATATAAACAAAGGCCAAATTAATTACAAGTACACTGTGTTATGCTTTGAATTTTTAAATCAACTTTGGAGACCACATTATTTTATCAAATTTTTACCAAAAAGGCAACAATCACAGAAGAATATACTTCTATCATTGTTTTAAACCTAAAAGAAAAAACAGAATAAAGGACTTATGTAATTGAAACTTCCAAAACATTAACATGATTTCATTCCATCTGGCCTTACCACTATGGATTTTTGTTATGTTTTGCTCTGTTTGGGGAAAACTTAAAGAGAATGAGAGGTTCACAGAACTAAGGGAAATGACAGAAGAAGGGGACAAAACAGAAAGCCCAAGAGAAGGTATTTTGGCTACAGACTTAGGAAAATGACTAAGGAGAAGCCCAGATTCTAAAAAAATGACAATAATAATCTGTTATCACACAACATAGGATCTAATTCAAAAGACAAACATAAACAAAGACACAGCTGCTAGATGGGCTATCTCTCTCATCTGATTAATGAACAATGTAAAAAATCCTATTCCTACCAAGACAGGCATCTCAGACTCAACATCCTCGTCACCCATCATGGTCATATATCACTTGTCACATCCTTATGAGACAACCTGGTCAAAGGGCAAGGCTCTAGTGGTAAGGTAACAAGGAGAGTGAAGCTCTCATGTAACTGGATTTTTCATCTGTCCTTGTCAGTCTCTGTGTGGTAAATAAATTAAGGCTCAATCCCAAAGCGGAGCCAGGGAGCCCAATGTCCATGGGAGCGTTTGCAGAGCAGCTGTCAGATGAAGGAGCTCATCAGACAATTGAATTCTGTCTTATACACTTCAAGAGGCTAAAAAGAGAAAAGGAACTAATATCCAAAGGAGGGCATAGAGGTACCAAATGTTCAGTAGTGAGATGAAGCCAGGTAGACATATTAACACATCAAGCTCTGTCTTGAAAATACATAATTTCACAAATAATTAGCCACAAGGGTTAGAGGAAGAGAACCATTAAAAAGAAAACAAAGGACTATAGTCCTTCAATCAAATATAGTGGACAAGGAGAACCTGCAGTGGTCTTCCAGCTGTGCTTTGGTTTCCACTAGTACTATATTTATTCTACAAAACACAAGGCAATCTCAGTCTTAAAGGAAAAAGTAGAAGGACTCGAGGAAGGTCATTCTACTGTCCAAGGCATGAACAAAAGCAAAATGTTGCTAAAAAGAATATAGGAAGTATTTCATTCCTTTAATCTCTTTCTCAACTCTTATTGCCAAAGCTAGCATTTCTAATACAATATTAAATAGTAATGGTGATAGTGGGCAACCTTGTTTCACTCCTGATCTTATTGGGAATGGTTGCTGTTTGTCCCCATTACATATGATGCTTACTGAAGATTTTAAATAGATACTACTGATTATTTTAAGGAAAAGTACATTTATTCCTATACTTTCAAGTGTTTTTAATAGGAATGGATGTTGGATTTTATCAAATGTTTTTTCTGCATCTATTGAGATGATCATATGGTTTTTGTTGATTTGGTTATTAATATGGCCAATTATATGATAGTTTTCCTAATATTGAACCAGCCTTGCATTCTTGGTATAAATTCTACTTGATCGTGGTGTATTATCCTGGGGATGATTTTCTGTAGTCTTTTTGCTAATATCTTATTTAAGATTTTAGCATCAACATTCATTAGGGAGATTTTCTTTCTCTGTTTTCAACCTACCTGGTTTAGGTATCGGTACCATGCCTGTGTCATAAAAGGAATTTGGTAGGACTCCTTCATTCCCTATTTTTTCAAATAGTTTATAAAGTATTGGGGCTAATTGTTCTTTAAATGTTTGGTAAAATTCACATGTAAATCCATCTGGTCCTGGGGATTTTTTTTTTTTTAGGGAGTTGATTAATAGCTTGTTCTATTTCTTTTTCTGAAATGGGACTATTTAAGCAATTTACTTCCTCCTCTGTTAATCTGGGAAGCCTATATTTTTGGAGGTAGTCATCCATTTTGCTTAGGTTATCAAATTTATTGGCATAAAGTTGGGCAAAGTAACCCCTTATTATTTCTTTAATTTCCTCTTCATTGGTGGAAAGTTTTCCCTTTTCATTTTTAAGACTACTAATTTGATTTTCCTCTCTCCTTTTTCTAATCAGATTTACCAAAGGTTTATCAATTTTATTGGTTTTTTCATAAAACCAACTCTTAGTTTTATTTATTAGTTCAATAGTTTTTTTTACTTTCAATATTATTAATTTCTCCTTTTAATTTTAGAATTTCAAGTTTAGTAATTGATTGGGGGTTTTTAATTTGGCCTTTTTCTAGCTTTTTAAGTTGCAAGCCCAATTTATTGATCTTCTCTTTCTCTATTTTATTCAAGTAAGCCTCTAAGGATAGAAAATTTCCCCTTAATACCACTTTGGCTGCATTATAGGAAGTATTTCAAAAGGGAAAGAAAAAGATTGTAAATAATCAGAGGAGAATTTTCGCCTGTGTCAGGAGAGTAGAGGATGAAAAAAGTATGTCCCAAAGAAGTAGGAGGATCATGGAATATTTAGAGTTTCATAACAGGCACAAATCTTATAGAAGGAAGCAGATTCTTGTTCTCCAAGGAATGATGATGCAAATTCTCAGGTGCCATCACTCAAGGCATCATCCAATAATGGTCAAAGAAAAAAGACTTTCTATTGAGGGAGATATTGACAAAACTAGTAATCAGTTGGATATAAACAGTGAGGTTGGCCAGTCTTCCCAAAGGAAAGTATCTGGGATGTGATAAGACAGTTAACTAACCAATAAATATTTCTAAAGTACTTGTTCTGCCTTTTAGGCAATGAGGTTACCAGTACAATGAATGAATATTATATGAACACAAATTGATAATTGTTGCTCTTTTCTTGTGATTCATTTTAAGACAAGATATGCCCCCAGAGGAATCAGACACTAAAGATTGTGAAACTTATGCAAAAAAACTGAAGACTTCATGGACATCGACATTGCTTTCATCACTAATATAAATTGAGAGCAGGAGATTTAAAAGAGAAAGAAATATTTGGGGAAAAAGAAGCTGATTAAGAAGACTGGCCTCTAGAAATGAGATCTGGAATTCTAAAAGTTGATTTTAAGCAAAGAGCCTGGCACTTGGCCAGGAATGGAGCATATCTAAAAAGGGTTGGCAAACACAAGGGCTTTGCAGACATGGAGATCTGCACAGACTGTCAAAGACAGTTGCTATGTTGGTCTGTTTTGCTTATTTCTCTTTGTTATTAAGGCAGGACAGACAGCACCTTTTGAGAAATCACTGTGGTGTTAAAAATAAAAGGCATCAATATTAAATGAAAAATTATTTTCTTGAAGTCCTGCAGATCTAATCAAGAAATATTTAAACGGAAAAAGAACTTTGTTATCAATGGGTAATAGATCTAAATGTAAAAAAATTGCACCATAAATTATGAGATAAAATTTATTAAATTCATGTCATTTTATCCATACATCCCCCTGTTGGGTGGGTACTCCACAGAAATTAAAGACAAAAAGTTCTCAAATATACCAAAGTATTTTTAATAAAAAAAATTTTTGTGGTAGCAAAAACTGGAAAGAAAATAGGGACCCATTGCTTGAGGAATGACTGAACAACTGTAGTATGTGAATGTATTAGAATATTATTTATATACTAAGAAACAACATAAATGTTAAGATTTAAATGAAATGATGCTGACCTAGGTAAGTAGAACCAAGAAAACAATGTGCAGAATTATGACAATAATATAAATGGTACCTGGATTCTGATTAATGATTAATCTATGGTTACAAATTGATTGTGATAATAACTTCCGTTTATACTTTATTTATGGTCCTCATAGTACTCCTCTACATCAGCATTATCAATATCATTCATTAATCCTTACTTTAAAGTGAACTAAGGTTTAGAGATAAAATGACTTGTCCATAGTCACATGACCAATAAATGGCAGAGCCACAATGTGAACTCCTAAGTCCAGGGTCAAGGAATTTTCCACAATAACTTTCATTAGAAAATGACCAAGCCATCCTAGAGCAATGGCTTATTCTGGAAGAGAAGGGGGAAACACAAATGGAAAGATATTGAAAATGTCCTATGCATTGTATTCATATAGAATTCCCCAAACAAAGTCCTCTATTTACAAGACTAAAAGTCACAAACATGCTTCCTGCTCTAAACTGCTTGTGTCTTAAATCCCACCAGTGTAGCTTTGCAAGCCTCCTGTTTTCTTGCACAGGAATGGGCCATTGAAGAAGGGCTTCCTGTGAGGAGTCCCGTTGGGGTTATCCTTGGGTCCCTGGACTAAACTATAAAAGACCCATCTGGGAATACATGATAACAGTTGCCCTAATTTCCCTATTCTCCAAACTGGCTACCTTAAGGAAGAAATAAAAAATCTATTGAAAAAGGTGAGTTCGAATCTGTAATTCTCCCTCCTCACAATATATTCCAATATTCCATTTGAATTCCATTTAAAAATTTGGATGCACCAAGAATCAGGCATTTTTGACTTTGTTAAATCCTATGAACCTCTTTTCAGAATAACTTTTTTTTGTTTTGTTTTTGTTTTTTTTTGTTGAGGCAATTGTGGTTAAGTAACTTGCCCAGGGTCACATAGCTAGGAAGTGTTAAGTGTCTGAGACCACATTTGAACTCAGGTCCTCCTGACTTCAGAGCTGGTGCTCAGAATAATGTTTTTAAGTGAATACATTAAAATATATTTTGCATTACAAAATAAACCAATTACACTGAAATACATTTATCAAATTGTAAACATTAAAAAACCAACAAGTTCATATACTCCTAAGTCAAAAATCCCTAACCATTGGTAAACCCAAATTTGAGAAAACAAGATTAAGAATGCTGGGGTGTTTTTAATTACTTAACAAATCTTATATATCACTCTTTAAAAATAAACAAACAAAAATCCTTATGTTTAAAAAAATACTTTGGCTTTAGCTTAGGGCAATTTTCTTATCTTTGGATTCATTGTAAATTCTAGCATGGAATATTGAGACAGACTGGAACAACAGAATCAGAGGATCTGATTCAAATCCTGCCTATGTCACTTATCACTTGAGTGGGCTTCTCTAGGGCTCAGTTTCTTCATATATAAAATGAAGGGATAGGACTAGATGGCCTTTAGGTCTCTTCCAGCTCTAATAAAATCTATGACTTTAGGATACTATGTAAGATGTGCTTAAGAATGACAAAAATGGTGGACACAGCAAAAGCTTGAAAGAGTTATATGAACAGATATAGAAATAAGCAGAATCAGAAAAACAATTTACAAGAGGACCACCATAATGCAACTCTGAAAGTCTACAGAACTCAGACCTACACAATACCTAGTGAAGAATTCAGAAGATAGGTGATGAAACACATGAACCAATTCTTATTCAGGAGGAAGAAGACTAAAGGGGCAGAATGATTTATGTTTTCAGATATGGCCTAAGTACTGATTGGTTTTACTCAACTACAGCTGCTCTTTATGAGAGAAGGCTTCTACTTGGAGGGTTGGGAATGAACTAGTAGTTTGTGTAGAAAGAAGGAAGGAAGAAAAGGGGAGAGAGAGAGACAGAGGGATAGAAAGAGAGATAGAGAGAGGAAAGAGGAGGAAAAGAAGAAAAGAGAAGAAAAAAGGAAAAGGAAGGAAGAAGGAAGGAGGAAAGGGGGAAAAAAGAAGGAAAGAAAAGGGAAGGAAGGAAAGAGCATCAATAAAAAATTTTTAAAAGACAATGGGTAATAACAGTAACTTTAAGCTCACCCAATGCTAACTGTGGCCAATAAGTAATTCTTTTCATCAGAGGATAAATGACCACCAGAGACAATGATGCTGCTCCCAGGGCTATACTGAAATAAAAACAAAATTAAAGAAAGTCAAATAAGCATCATCTGATACAACATCTTAAAAAATGATAAATACTATAATGAATTTATAGATAGTAAGAGTAGCAATCATGAGATAACACACAAAAATTTCCTTTTTAAATTTGATTTTCAAGCATCTGAAGTGTTCCCAAATTTTCTTGGAGCACTGGAAATGACAGAAAATGCCACTAAAGAGTCTGAAAACCAAAAAGTCCTTTTTTTTTTTTTTCATTTATTCACTCTGACTGAACATAAACCAACTCAAATTTATAGTAACTGAGAGATCATTAAAGAAGAATCAAAAGGAAGACATCTCTATATAGATGGTGTCTTCTGTATAGACACCAGGTTAAAGCTAGTGGAATAGTGCCTAGAGCATGGGGTCTAGATTGGGAAAGAACTGAGTTCAAATCCTGCATTAGACATTTATACTCTGAGTGATCTTGGGTGTATCACTCAACTTGTGCCTTCCTCAGTTTCCTAAATTACAAATGAGGATAATAAAACCATTTTTCTCCTACCGGTTGTTTTAAGATCAAAATATAAAATATTTATAAAGTATTTAGCACAGAGTGTGGCACATAGTAGGCACTATGTTAAGTATTAGCTATTATTGTTATTATAACATCATAGCAAGGATTCTTAACTGGGGACCACAGATCATCCAGGAGATCACAGACAGATTTCAAGGAGTCTGTGAACCTAGATGGGGAAAAATGACATCTCTATGTTCATTCGATTTCCTCTGTCATCCTTTGTGTTTTATTTTTTGCCTTTAAAAACATGATTCTGAGGAGTTCACACATGGCTTTATTTGCCTACTAAAGAAGTCCCTGAATTAAAAAAAAAAAATCTCCAGTTTATGGGGGATGTTAATGATCCACGAAGCACTTTACAAAATATTATTTTCATTTTGTTTATGAACATCCTGCAGGCCATGTAGACAAAAAGGCTGTTTTCTCAAATGTACCACAAAAATGATTCCTTTGGATTTATCCTTTTTTTGTCATTGTTGAAAGCAAGTAGCTCTCTCATTCATTTAAGGAAATTGGGTCAAGGCCTAAGTTCTGTCTCTGCAGTCGACCCTTAACAAAGAGACAAATCAATCACTAAAATTCTCTGTGCTTCAGCCTCACCCTATTAGAAAAAAAAGAGAGACGATTAAATGATTGTCTCCTTCTGTTTACTTTTTTTTTCATAATTATAACTTTTTATTGACAGGTTCTGTTTACTTTTTAAGGATAGTTACTATAAATAAAATATGTAAAAGGTACTTTCTTATTAAAAATGGTTCAGAAAGATTGATAAAGAGAAAAAAGGAAACAGAACCAGAATAGTCATGCAAATGAAAGTCACATTCCAAGACATCAGAAATCATTGTAGAAATCAGAAAAAATTGTAATACCATCCTTTAGTACTATCTTTTCATATGGGACAATTTATGGCTAAGTTAAGTCTCTAAGACAAAAAGTTAATGACATAATTACTTTTTCTTGAAGTTATGAGACTGTTGTTCATTTTGAATAGGGAAATCTGTAAAATATTGGAAAGATATAATGATTGTGGGAAAAATGTAATTCACATTTATGAACAATGAACGAGCATTGAATCATTAGCCACAAGGAAAGATGTAGTCATTTGCAAAGAGAACCCAGGAAGACAATAGGAGAGAGAGATAAGAAGACAGATGTCAGGACTCTATCAACTAAACGTGAAATATGGAAGCAATGGATACTACAGTGGTTGTTGAGGATAATTCCAGCTGAGCAGAGAAACATCTTAGAAGCAGAGAATTAGAGAAAATCACCCAGCAGACTGATTATTATGCTTGAGATGTCATGCTCACTAAAGCATAGCATGGAACAACGTGGCTTAGCAATTAAAGCATCTGTTTAATAGAAAAGTTATGTTCATAAAAGAAGTTTTATGGATAGTCATTACACCACAAGGAGAACACCAAAATTTAAATTGCAGTGTTTTGAGTTACCCCAAGCACATGAATTTTCTTCAAAACAAAGGATAAAAGTGACATAAAAGATAAAATAGATACTTTCAATTACATAAAATTAAAAAAAAAAACTTTTGAAAGAACAAAATCAATAAAACCTAAATAAGAAGAAAATCTGTTGAATGGGAAAAATTTTTACAGAAAATTTCTGACAAAACTCTAAGATTTATAGGGAATGGATACACATACATCATGGAGCTATTCCTTGAGATCAATTGTGTTTCTATCAGTTCTTTAAACATCTTTGAAGTTTCATTGGTACATCATTAAACTGTACATAAATTTAGGTAGTATTATTTTTATTATGTTGGCATGGTCCAATAATGAAGAATAACTAGCTCTTCAATTATTTAAGTTTTCATTTGTTTCTGCAAAGGTTGCATGGTAGTTATATTACTGTAAGTCCTGAGTATGTTTGGTAGGTTAACTTCTGGGTACTTTATGTATCCTATAGTTTATAATTAATTAATATTTCTCTCTCTCTCTCTGTCTCTCTCTATCTCTCTCTGTCTTTATCTTTCTCTTTCCCTCCTTCCTTTCTTCCTTCTTTTCTTCCTTTCTCCTTTTTCCCTCTCTCTCTCCCTAACTTTTTTTTATCTAATTGCTATAGCAAGCATTTCTAACTATATTAAATAACCACAAAGACTATGAAATATCATGAGTTTACCTCTCACTTTACCTGACATCATTTTCAGGGAGAACAATAATATTTGTACACTGGCCATGTGGCCAATAAGCACAATTAGGGACAGAAATAAACCAGTTTTATGTCACTATTTTTCAAATTTAAAATGATGAATTTTTCATTCATAATAGAAAAAGCATATGAAATGTACCTGTAATAATTTAGACACAGGAGTACACACAGTGCCAAGCTCAGCTGTCCTCCAAGGAAAACCAGAGACTGAAAAGTTGAAATATCTCCAGCAGCTATTGGTCGATTTGCTGTTCTTGTAACCTTCACAAGGAAAAATCAGATTCTTTACTAAAAGCCTCATGCAAATTCTTGAGAAATGGCCAAGAACCAGTAATTCAGATTTGAATAAGCTTGGAGAAAACACAATTAGGAAACTTAACAAAAAATAAACAGTCTTCTATTCCTCCCTTTTTAAAGATAAAATTGTACTTTAGACACTCACTCTAAAGCAAGAGAAAGAAAGGAAGTGAGTTAAGGATACTGGGGAGATTTGGATATAGGAATTGGGAATATATATGAATTTGAGAATAAACTGCCATCATACCCACTAGATTTTGGAGCCAGGCATGCACAAAACTAGCGTTATAATAATGACTCCTACAAAGACAAAGGAGAGTGAGGAAGATATTGTGATGTGAATAGGCAACAGGAGGATTTCTATAAACCTATCTGGAGATAATCTCTGACAAAGTCTAACTATAACGACCCAAATCTATACCCAGGAAATAGTTGCAAAGTGACTGTAAATGTAAAAAAAGACACAGATGTTATGTTGGGAAAAAAGAATTTAGCCTGTTTTTCTCCTACAAAATGAAAAAAATTTAAATTATTCTTCCCAATGTAACCAAAGACACAGAATGAATCCATGATAATATCACCAGTGGCTCACTTTCTTTTCTGAGTTAGCAAACAGTTTATCTAAAGTTGGTCAGTCATGATGACCCTCTTGGATCAAATGTCAAAAATAGATCCTTTGTCTTATCCTTGGGTTAAACCTTTAATTTAGAGACAGGAAGTAATAATAATAATAATCATGTCTTTAAGTATGACTTCTGTGACATGTAGCTCTAGCTAAGTTCAAAAGGGAAATGTTTTTGTAAAATGAGAAAAAAAATTTTGCTCAGGTTTTTATACCATTAAAAAGATAGATCTGAAAATGAAAACCAAATAGAAACTGCACTTTACACACATATCTCAACATTTATAGTTTTAATATTTATACAATAGTCATGTAGATATGGATAAAGTCCATGTAAAACAAATATACACTCTAATGTGAATTTTTGCTTTCTAATGTGGAGAAGTAAATAAGGGACTATTCTATTTTGAATCTGATTCTCACTACAAACTGGAAGAAGCTTGTTGCTAAGTTGGAAATAATGGGAATCTTGGAAGGAAGTGACCCACCTCATCCAAGGATGTATGATAAAGGAGAGAAAAACTGGGCATAATCTGACACTCACTCTATATTTTGGGAAAGTAGATTTTATTGGATTCTAAGGAAGTATATGGAATAAAATGGTTTGGGGGAAAAACAATATCAGAAGAGATGAATGATCCTCAAGAATGAACATAAAGAGAAATGATTTAATGAAGAGGAAAAATAGAATTTGTCTGAAGACACTCATGTGAATGCACCAATTAACTTAGTTTTTTGAGGGCGGCAAGACAATTGGAGTTAAATGACTTACCCAGGGTCACAACAGCTAGTAAGTGTTAAGTTCCTGAGGCCTGATTTGGAATGAAGTTCTCCTGACTTCAGGGATGGTGCTCTATCCATCTAGCTGACCCCAACTAAGATTTTTAAAAGAGAGGATAGACAAAAGGCTAGGAACATGAGAACATGGCATGGTCCTGTAAAAAGAATGATGGGAATGCTAAAGGTCAAAATGTGGTGAGGTTGCTGAGGAAAGCTCAGTATGTCAAAAAGGGCTTTTTCAGTTATACTGGGAGAAAAGGGGAGGATTAAAGAAGAAACTGGACTATTACTTGGAGTGGATGGGATGATATCTAGCAAAAGAGAAGGCAGAGTTGATTGACTATTGTTTTGTTTGTTTTCTCTGCAAAGGAGAAAGGTTTTGACACTAGGAATGACAGAACAAAAATGGATAACAGGATAACTTATCCGGATGCCCACGATAAGTTAGGTAACTGGAGGAGAGGCTAAGTCATCTGGTTCAGGTGAACTATGGTCTCAGGCCTTGAAAGAACTGTGACATGGGAATGCAAAGTCACTGCTAATGATATTTGAAATGGAAAATGGGAGGGGTATCATGAAAGCAGAAAGAGTAAATGTCCTGATTTCCCAAAAGAGAAGAAAACAGAAGCTGCAAACTAGAGGCCAAGAAACCTGATTTCAATTTCTGGAAAGATTTGAAAAAGAATCATTATAGAGATGATATCTAAAAAGTGATTAAAAAGGGCCAATATGGCTTCATCAAGAACAAGTTATGCTAACTAATCTCATTTCCTTCTTGACAGTATAACAAAACTCAAAGATGAGGGAAATGCTAGGTATTTAATTTACTTAGATTTTAGCAAAGCTTTTAGTAAAGTTTCTTCGACTATTCTTTTGAGGAAGATGCAGAGATCACACTGGTGGTGTTAAACTCAAATAGAAAGAGATTTCTTCAGTTCTCATGCTGACTTAGAACACCACAAATTAACATTACTTAGGTTGTACTGTGTTTTTGTTTATTTTGTGAAACATTTCCCAATTACATTTTCATCTTGTTTGGGATGCATGGGGGAGTTTTGCTGATAACTCTGGATTAGTATATAATATAGTCAGATAAATCCAGTACTGATTGAATTATAGAATGTGGCAGGAGGATCTCTGTGTTGTTTTACCATTCTATCAACAAAACAAATAAAGGCATGGATAGTATGTCCATTTTACTTGTAAGGGAGAGTTAACACAGTGGATAATAGAGTCAAGACCCCAAAAAGATCCTGAAAGGTTACAGCACTGGGCTGAATCCATTAGGATGAAATTAAATAGAAATCAGTATAAAGTCTTACACCTAAGTACACACGTAAAAAATCCCCAATAAATATAAGATGGGGAGACACAGATAGAAAGCAGTTGTTTTGAAAGGGGTTTGGGGGGTTAGCAGTCTCCAAACTCAATAGGAGTTAGCAATGTGATATGGCAGCCAAAGCACTGAATACAACTTTGGGCTGCAGTGGCAAGGGTCTGGCCACTGGAATGGGGAGGTGGTCATCTCATTGGATTCTGCCTGGACAATGGACTCAAAGGAACAGTGTGTCTGAACACAGTCTTAAGCCCCACTGCTAAGGATAAGCTGGAGAATGTGGCCAGAGAATGTGGCCAGAGAAGGGCAGCCAGGGTGGTGAAGGGACTTATAAGGACCAGTTAAGAAGCTAGGAATGTTTAGTGTGGGGAAGAGACAAGTCATGTGGACATGACAGCTGATCCAGGAAGGAGGGATTAGTTTAGCTCAGCTCGGTCCTACAGGGAAGAAGCATAACATTGGGTGGAAGCTCAATGCCTACAAACACCTCCTCTATGCAGAGCTGCTTAAAAGCTTGAGTAACTTGTCTCAAGAGGCAGCACCTCTTCCTTAAGGATCTTCAGGCAGAGACTGGATGACCGCTTCTCAGACATGTTAAAGTGTATGGGTTGGCCCAAATGGGCACTGAGGTCCCTTCCAATTCTCAAATTAACAAAATAATTCTTTGTATAGAAACAAACAGATTTGTGATTTCATATACAATCATCTTTTTTTTTTCATCGTACATGGAAATGATTAGACTTGTTGATATTTGTAAGATAAGATTAACAAAAAATTGACATTAAAGTCCTGCAGAGAAAAAGGTACATAGACATGTCTGTCTTATGGGCAAAAATATACAAATTAATAGTTTTGCTCTTCTATAAGAACACAAAATTCAATTCTTCCCAATTTAATCATGAACACTTACAGGTTTACAAAAATCAAAGAAAATATTATAATATGGTTTTGTGATTTTACAATTGTATTAGTCAAGATCACTTAAAAGCACTTTAATGTCTTTAAAATCTGAAAGCAAAACCAACTCAAATAGGAAAGTCCCTTCAAGCTCTAATTTTTATGATCCTATGCTTTGATGAACCTTGATGCCTCTTGTGAAGGAAATGCAAGACATTTAATAGAAATAATTTTAAATAGAAAAAGAAGCCATACTTTTCACTAGGAATTTAAAATAGTCAAAATTTGTACAAGAAAAGGTATAAATAAAGGTATTCACAGATAAAGCTGTTCCATGCTCAGCACTTTTTTTTTTAAGAGACAAAAGGTTGAAGGTTTGGAGAGATCTGCCAAGTCAAAAATAAAAGCATGTTGGGGAAAAGTAATAAAACAAATTCATTAAGACTAGTTGTTGAATTTCACATTAAAAAACACATCAAAACAATGATCTTTTCTGAATTTGCACATTTTTAGAAAAAAGAAAACAAACTTTGGCTGACTTTTTATCAGATTACAGAGAAGGAAAAGATGTTTTAAAATATTTCTCTTTTAAATGTTTCCTTTTTCATGCAACAGCTGGGGTTCTGAAGTCATTCTGTAATTATAGCATTACTGAATATTCTACATAAATAAATTGCTTGATAACTAGATCTATAAATTAAATAAACTATTACTATTAGTGTAATATTTATGAAGCCTTTCTTTACCTTTTTATCATAGTCCTGATCCCACATATCATTAATTGTACAGCCGGCTCCCCGCATCAGAATAGCTCCAGTGCCAAAAAGGGACAACATATACCAGTCTGGAAAACATCCTGGCTCTGCTGCCAAGCCAATACTCCAGGTACATGGCAAATACAACAACCAGGTTCCTAAAACAAATTAGAGAGGCAAAAATTGTAATTAAAGTGAATAATTACATTATTCTGATATTTTGCATTGACTATAGTTTCACTATTGTGAGAATTTCCTCCAGTACGGTAGTAAAAGCATTTTTAGTAATGTATCAACTAATACCAGTGACAATTGACATCAAAGCTTTAACTCTTTCTTCCACTTACAAATAATAGCAAGGGTAGCTAGGTAGTGCAGTGGATAGAGCACCATCCCTAAAGTCAGGAGGACCTGAGTTCAAATCTGACCTCAGACACTTAACATTTTCTAGCTGTATGACCCTGGGTAAGTCACTTAACCCCAATTGCCTCAGCAAAAAAAAAAAAAAAAAAAAAAGAGAATGTCAGCTCGTGGCTTTAGACAGATACTGTTTATCAAAATAAGGAAAGGTCTATTTTAATTGTTGTTAATAAAATCCTTTTTGACACAAATGGGTGTTTTTTTGTAAATGGAGTTTTCTATTTTTATAGACATATGTCCTATATGCCAGTAACATTAATTTTTTGAAAAAAAAAAAAAAAGAATGACTTTGAGCAAATAAGACATTTTTGACTATTAAAAATACCCAAATTAACAACAAAAGATATACAAAGAAAGACAGCATCTGCAACCAAAGAAATAACTGATAAATGTGTGTACACATACACACTCCTATTTGTAGACACAAATGGTAGCCATCTCTGAGGGTGAGAGGAATAAGAAAGAAAGAAATTTCTATGACAACTTTATTATATATTTAAAAGGAATAATAAGCTTCACATAATAGATTTGCTGTTTTATGTGCAATGATTTTTTATTATGAAATATTATGGAAATATTTGTTTTATTCCATAAATTTAAAATGAAATAAAAATTTGAAAATAGAGAATTTAACCAGATATATATCTCTAATTTTTTAATGAATAATTTATAAGAATTTTAATTGCTACCTACATTTTAGAATTGTATGCATGTGTGAAATGCTCTTTCTCCATATTTTATCATATAAAGTCCTAGTTTCACATTCTGGAAAAATTTAAGTCCATATCTCAATGTCCAAATTACAAGGTTTTCTTTCATAGAATCTATCTCCACCTTGTGGTCTTTTGGCATATCACCCATAGAGATTTTTAAAGGCATATATGGTACTTTTTGCAAGAGAACCTGGAGACGTGTCAAAGAAGGCAAAGGAGTAGAGAAAATTAAGAAAAAAATATTCAGCAATATCAAATATTACTGGGAAATCAAAGATCATAAGGACTGAGCAGAAGACAAAGATACAGAGGCCCAGAAGTGACATCTGGTTAGCACACCATGATTCCAAGTTTGGACCGAAGTGTGTACAGATAATAAATAGGAGACAAAGAGAAGGAACCATTCAGATCAGAAGCCAGCAACAATGTCCCAGGTCCAACCACATGTATAATGCACAGATAAGAGCATAGGACTTCTAGTCTTATAATCTCAAATCAACCCTATCATTAAATTAAATTAAATAATTACTGATTATAGGTCAGGCTCAGTGCTAGAAGTCTGGGATACAAATAGGATCCAATTTGTGTCCTAGAGGAGCTTAGAATTTAGTAAGGTGATGACATATATGCAAATCCTTATTCAAGATTTTCTTTTTTATTTTTATTTTCAAAATATATGCATAGTTTTCAACAGTCACCTCTACAAATTCCAATTTTTTTCGCCCTCCCCTACTCCAGCCCCTCCCAGAGACAGAAAACAATTCAACATATGTCAAACATGCTCACTTATTCAAATATTCAAATTGTTTGTGATTGAATCAGTGTAAGTGCAGTTCCCCACATGCCCTCTAGGCCTTAGGTAAAGTTTCATAAGGTGCTGCAATTTAAAAAGAAATTATTTTCTGCAGATTAGCCTTACAGAGGTGAGCCTTTCTGAATGACAATCTGTTCCCAGGCCCTCACAGCTACCAGAATTTGGTGGATCTGCAGGCTTAAGCTGCAGTTCATCTTTAGCTCAGCCCAGGGTAGCCTTTACTGAGACAGATCACAACCTCTCCTTACCTTCTCATCCCCTTCACTAATTCTCCACAAATAACAATTTCTAAGACTTTCTCTTTCTGCCTCTTTCTCATCTGAGGGATTCTGCAAAAAAAGGAGGGAGCTTGGGTTCCACAGAACAGAAGTAGAACTGAAGGTAGAAAGTTCAAGGAGGAGGATTTCAGTTCAAGAATGGAAAACAACTTTCTAACAAGCAGGGACTGTCTTTTTCCTTTTTTATTTTATTTTATTTTTTATATCCAAGCATTTAGCACAGAGTCCAGCACACAGGAGGCATTTGATAAATGCTTGCTGACTGGCCAGGCTTTGAATTTTGTATCACCAGAAGTCTACAAGCAGAGGCAGGGCGTGTTGAGATTGAGAATTAACATCTTAATTGCTTTTATTTTATTACTTTTTAAAACTTTTGTTAGTACACTGCCTGGCAGAGAAGGCATTTAATAAATGCTTGTTGACTAATATCTATAAGAGGCTTAGTATAGTGAAACCTGAGAACTGAAAAGTTCATGGAGAAACTGAGGAGTTGCCTTAAACTTTCTGTGTTGGCCCGCAGATCATATTATATACTATAACTTTTCCTACTTTTCTTTTCTGTGAGGACTTTGGCAGTGCTAGGTTTAAACTGCAGTTTGGAGGCTGTCTCTAAATATTAACTTAGCTCTTGGTACTGTAAAAATAAAATCCCTACCCAGTGGCCAGTAAGTGAACATCCTCTCGAGGAACAGAATCAAAGATTATATTCTTATTTATAAATTAAATAGAATGATTTTTTTAAAAGTTGGACCCAGTGGGACTATGGTTCCCAGGTTGTCCTGGGACAGTAGAGTTGGTTTGATCAGACAAGAGGAAAAAACCCCCAATATTCTGTGGGATGCTTGGTCTGAAGTGAGAGGAACTGGGCTAAAATTCTATTATTCATAAAGCAGAAAACTGGAAAACATTTCTTACAACCAGTGTTTCTGATAAAGGCATCATTTCTCAAATATATGGAAAAGTGACTTGAATTTATAAGAATAACAGTAATTACATAATTGATAAATGGTTAAGGATACGAACAATTTTCAGATAAAGAAATTAAAGCCATTTATAGTCATATGAAAAAATACTCTGTATCTCTTTTGATTAGAGAAATGCAAATTAAAACAACTTTGAGGTACTACTTCACATTTATCAGATTGGCTAAGATGGCAGGACAAGATAAGGATAAATGTTGGAGGGGATGTGGGAACTGATCCACCCATTCTTGAAAAATAATTTGGAACTATGCCCAGAGAGTTATAAAACTCTGCATACCCTTTGATCTAGCAGTGTCTCTACTAGGCGTGTATTCCAAAAAGATCATAAGAAGGGAAAAGCCCCACATGCACAAAAATGTAGCAGCCATTTTTGTAGTGGCAAGGAACTGGAAACCTTGTGGATGCCAGTCAGTTGGAGAATGGCTGAATAAGTTATGGCATATGAATGTTATGGAATATTATTGTTCTATAAGAAACGATCAGGAGAATGATTTCAGAGAGGCCTGGAGAGACTTATATGAACTGAAGCTAATTGAAGCAAACAGGAGAACATTGTACACAGCAACAGTAAGATTATGTGATGATCACCTTTGACAGACTTAACTCTTTTACAATACAATGATCCAAGACAATTCCAGTAGACATAGATGAAAAACGCCATCTACATCCAGAGAGAAAACTATAGTGATTGAATGTGGATTGAAGCATACTATTTTTACCTTTATTCTTAAAAATTGCTTTTTCTTTCTTGTGTTATTTTCCCTTTTGTTCTGATTTTTCTTTCAAAACATAACATGATGAATATGTAAATATATATATATAACCTATATCAGATTGCTTGTTTTCTTGATAAGGAGAAAGTAAGGGAAGAAAAAAAAAATTGGAGCTTAAACTGTTACAAAAATGAATGCAGAAAATACGCTTTACATGTAATTGGAAAAATAAAATACTGCTGAATTTTTTTTTTTGAAAGGGAGATAGTTAAGAGGGAGGATATTATTGAGGGCTGTTTCATTTGAAAATTAAACTGAGATACAATGGTCAGGCTAGCAATAACCAATAAATTGTGTTTGTGGCCTTTCAATAACCAAAGACTGGAGGATCATCATGTTGATGCCTCAAGGGGCTGAAAGAGCCATTGACTTTTGGATATGGTCAGTGTATGGGTTTGTTTTGCTTCATTAGACCTGTTTGTGACAAAAGTTTTTCCCCCACAATGGGGGGAAGGGAAGAATGAGCAATAATGATGCTTCCCAAGATAAAGGGTCATCAAAACATTTTTTAAGATGCTCTGAAAAGAGGAGTTTCAAAGTTTAAAAGGAAGTATGGACAAGAAGGAAAGTTTAGAAAGTAATACAGAATCTATTATATCCTTTTAAAAAATAAAGCAAGATGAAAGAAAGGCAGTTCCACATACAATCCTCCTTTTGTGTTCTGCTGAGGAAGGGGAAAAAAAAAAAGACATAAGAAAAGCCTGAATTAGGGTGGCTGTGTTGTGAATAGGGAAAATATAGGGTATGATGTAAGATGTATTACAGAAGTAAAAATAACAAGATTTTGTCAACGAGGTATCAAGGATAATGATGAGGTTGTGAACATGAGAGAATGAAATGGTATCTATGACAAAAATAAGGAAGTTCAGAAAAGAATGGATTAGTGGGGAATAAGTTCTGTTTTAGTGGGGTGAAAATAACTAGGAAACATGAATTTGAAATGTCTAATTGGTGATTGTGATGGTTGTACATGGGGAAGAGAAGTGAATAAACATTTATTTTATCACCTATTATATGTAGGCACTAGGCTAAGTGCTTTTTATAAATATTATCTCACTTGAACTTCACAATCTCTAATCCTATAAGATAAAACATATGCACGGATAATTTTCAATATTCGCCCTTGCAAAACTTTGTGTCCCAAATTTGATAGGTGCTGTTATTATCCCCATTTTTACAGTTGAGGAAACTAAGGTAAATATAGGCTAAGTGGCATGCCCAAGTTCACACAGCTACTAAGTGTCTGGGGCTGGATTTTATTTTATTTTTTTATTACAGGTTTTTATTTTCAAAACATATGCATGGATAATTTTTCAACACTGATCCTTGCAAAACCTTCCAAATTTTCCCCTCCCTTCCCCCAACTCCTTTCCTAGATGGTAAGTAATCCAATATATGTTAAACATGTTTAAAAAAATATGTTAAAGCCAATATATGTATACATATTTATACAATTATCTTGTTACACAAGAAAAATCAGATCAAAAAGGAAAAAAAAAACCTGAGAAAGAAAACAAAAATGCAAGCAAACAACAACAGAAGTGAAAATGCTCTGTTGTGGTCCACACTCAGTTCCCACAATCCTCTCTCTGGGTGTAGATGGCTTTCTTCATCACAAGATCATTGGAACTGGCCTGTCATCTCACTGTTGAACAGGGGGGCTGGCTTTTAACTCAGCCTCCCTAATTGCCTATTCACTGTATCACCTACCTGCCCCAAGAATGGACTCAATTTGCAAATATTGCCAGGTAAGTACAGGCAGGTCAATAGCCAATGACCCAAACGAATTCCTCCTGGATGGGAATAGTCAAGGCTTCTAAATGATCTACAGCGATCCGCTAGATGAGGAGTATGGAATTGAAAACTGATTTCTGGGGAGGATTCTGGGAGAGGCAGAGTAGGTCAGAAACCTTTGGGCTCTCCAAATTTCCTCCACAGGAAAAAGACAGACCATTGCCACAGAGGGAAGGTAGAGCGATGGAAATAAACAAAAGTCAACAGAGTTGTTCTTCCAAGATAACCTGAGAAGACCCCAGAAAGGACCAGAGGTGCAGCCCCAGGGAGATGCAAGCACTTCTGCAGAATCAACAAAAAGAAGTGCAGGGGGCAGCTGGGCTGAGGAGGCAGCTTTGTTAGGAAGACATACTCCTCAGTGGCAAGGTCCTGTCAGAGAAATAACAAAGGTTATCACTGAGAAGAGAATGTCTTCACAGTAGGCAAGAGTCCTGGTAGGCAATTGTGCCAAGAAGAGAGGTTCCTTGGCAAAGCATAATTCTACTTTACACTTCTGCAGCGATTTGGAGTTCAAAATTGTCTTTTATTGGAGGTCTGAGACTTGGTTCCAGTTGAAAAGAGAGTCAGTGCCCCCAGGCCTAGATACTTATGTTGGGAGTTTTAAGCCACTGAACAAAATCATTTTGAAGGCTTTTTCCCAGAGCCTGGAATTTCCTGAGAAGGATCAGCACCCCCAAAGATCAATGAAGGGTAATTTGACCAAGATCTCCAATTGAATGACACAGCTTTACTTGGAAAAGGCTTGTCTGGGGAAGTATGCTTTTTCCCAGACTTTTCGGAGTCTGAGATCCCGAATCTCCCTTCTTTTACAGATTAAAGGGGACAAAGTTTCAGAGTTCACCCCCATCAGGAATATTATTGCCAAATTTCACAGTACACAGGTTAAAGAGAAAATATTGGAAACAAGAAGAAAAAAATAATTTAAATGTCTTGGAACTACAATAAGGATTTCAAAAGACCTAGCAGCTATTAAGACTAAATTAAGGTTATGTAATACCATATATCATTGAGCAAAAGGACTGGGGTTATGACTAAGGATAATTTAGCCACTAGTTAACTCTAATACTGAATGGGGGGTGGGAGTAAAAAGGATATTTAATGAACTGAAAGAATTTTAGATATACTGTGTTCCAACAGAACAGGAAAAATTCAACATATGACATCGAGGAAAAATATAAGGTAAACACTGAGGCCCAATTATAATGGACTCAAGGTCAAATCATTTGCATTTTATATATGAAAATATTATCAGTTCCTTTATGATTATAATTTTAATCTGTGCTTAAAAGGAAGGCTTGGACTAAGCTGAATATAATGGGGTGATTCTAAAAAAAACACACACATATATATTATATAGGAGGAGATAAAAAGGAACTCATTCTGAAAGATTAAAGAGGGAACAACACACATGCATGTATGTGTATATTATATATATGTGTGTGTATGTATAAAAGTCTTCTAAATTCAGAAAGAAATAAGAGAGCAAGGTTATATTTACACATGTGCATATTTATACATGTGTGTATATATATATATATCCCCTTGCTTAATTGTAACTTTGAGGGAGGAGGAAGGAGAAAAAAAAAGTAAAAAAAATGCATAGCAGAGAACTAAAGAAACAAAAATGGAGAGTTCTAAACACAATGTGTAGTATTAATTAAATAAGTTTTCTGGGAAATTTACTGCTTTATATTTTGAATCCTCAAGTTCTGCTATGCACATGGCAATTTTTTTTCTTATCCTGTATTTAAGTTTAAAATAAAAACAATTAAATAAAATTGATTTTTAATTCTATTAAGACTCAGTCAAGCTAAGTTTTCTAGTTCATCTCCTGTAAGTTTTGCTCAGGCAAACTCATCATTTAGATCACAATGCTATTCTCATGATTCAAGTAAACTCAGGTCACAGTTCAATTCTTATCTCATAATTAGTACCTTCACTATTGTATTAAAACTTGAATATCTACCTTTGTAACTTCACCCACATTATGAAGCAACCTAAAGGTTACCTAAAGGTCAGTGGCATCAATCTAAATTGTCTAGACTAATCCCATGGCCTGCAGACTGATCCTATCACTTGAGAACTACCCCCATGTTCCAAGGTATAATGGGAAGGAACTGGGATGACACTTTTCCTATCTCCTTATGAAAAGTCCATCAATGTAGAATGTCTTGCCTTGTCTTGTTTGTGACAGGAAGTTTCAGAAGGGGTGGCCCAAATAAACCAATATCACACTGATGTCAGAGAGGTGACTCCTCCCCCCACTTTTTGACCTATAAAAAGTTACCCATATTGCCAGAGGATTTGTCCCATCCTCCTGCTAATCACCATAGAAGACCCTGATCTCCCTCCCTTGGGTCTCTGACTATTAAGCAATCATTGGCCTGCCTCATTAAGGAATGGATTGTATTCTGATCTTTGCCTCCTTAGTCTACCATTTGCATTTTGGACTAGGGTGTTCCAAAGGAACTCTCTCCTGTAGATTCACATATTTGGATGCAAATATTTTACATGGTAGGAGGAAGGATAGTGAACCAGCAAAGGAACGGGAGAAAGAGTGGCCAGTATGAAAAGGAGAACCAGGAGAGAACCTGAATACCTTGAGAAAGGAGATTATACCCGAGAAGAGGGTGGTTCACAGTGCCCAGTCCTTCAAAGGGGAAATGGGATAAATATTGAGAAAAGGCCATCCGATTTGGAAATTGAGAGATCACCAGTAACTTTGGAGAGAACAATTTCACTTGAGGGATGGAGCTGGAATTCTAACAGATATGCTCTGATACTTTTTAATGCAAAGGTGAGCATGGAGTAGGAAAGTGAACAATATGGTGCAAAATATAGATTAACAATTAGAAAAGAGAGAATTCAAAGTCTTTAGAGCACTATTATGAGAATTTTCTCTGGGGGAAAAAACAGGTGCTAGAAATGAGCTGCAACAAATGACATTTAAATAATGAAACTTTCTGTCAGAATGTGATCGGTCCATTGCCTTTGACATCCTTTACTATGATTCTGTTTCCTAATTTCAAATTTGCTCTAGGTAATGTGCCCTAATCACATCTACTATGTGCCTCTCCAGTGCCTTCTGGGCACTATTCATTTTTAATTCTTCAAAGACTCCATGTAGTGCTCCATAACTTCCAGACATACAACAGTGCGGGCAGAATACTGATTCAGAGATGTTAAAAGAGCACCGCATTTTTCCAAAGGCAATCCAGTGTGCTCTCCTCCTCCTCCTCTTCTATTTAATTCTAGGGCCAACCATTTGAGAGTGCCTTTCCAAGTTATGTATACTCACTGGTGAGCCTATAGGTTGCCCATCTTAACTGCAAATCACAAGCCAGACAAAAAGCATTCTTTGAAAACTCAGGTTTTTTTCTATATGGATGGCTTGATTGAATTCACAATTAATTAGTTTGTCCTCATATTCAGTTTTTGCAGACCAGTGGAGCATGGGGAAGGACTGTATCTTATCAATTCAAGCACAGACCATTTAAAAAAATCTGGGCACAAAGGGGCAGCTAGGTGGTGCAGTGGATAGAGCATCAGCCCTGAAGTCAGGAGGCCCTGAATTCAAATATGACCTCAGACACTTAATACTTCCTAGCTAGTCACTTAACCCCAATTGCCTCAGCATAAATAAATAAAACAAAAATAAAAAATCTGAGCAGAGGGTCAAATCAGAAACTGAAAGAACTGTAGTTTTGAAATGTCTCTAAGACTTAGACAGGGGTCCTCAAACTACAGCTGAGGACGTTTATCCCCCTCACCCAGGGATATGAAGCCCACAAAACAAAGTTTTTGTTTTTACTATAGTCCGGCCCTCCAACAGTCTGAGGGACAGTGAACTAGCCCCCTATTTAAAAAGTTTGAGGACCCCTGCAAGTCATCCAATATGATGAAAGAAAGGGCCAGGATTTAATCTGGAAATTATAGGCTGCCAGTCCCTATGCGCCTCGCTATTACAATGGCATTCCAAGACATAAAGTATAAAGTAAAATGAAGTGGAGAAGAAAATAGAAATTCACTCCAGTACCTGACAAGAAAACTCCAAATGGGGTCATGAAGAGTCTCAAACAACTGAACATCATTGTTATTAAGGGTTGTCTCCCCCATTAGAATGAGAGCTCCTTGAGAGCAGGGCCTGTCTAATTCATCTATCTCCAATGCTTAACAAGAGTTCTTTGCATACTGAGCACCTAATGTTCCAGGCATTTCACTCATCTATAACTAAATCCATGCTGGAAGGTCAGAGAAAAGCACTGTGGGAAATGAGCCAAGGGACCAAGAAACTTTATGGGAAACTGGTAAGATCCTAGCCTCTGAAAGAATAGACCCAGTTCCCAGCAGAGGCCTGCCAACGGCCTTCCCATGAGAAATGCGGTGTCACCAAAGTCTTCATCAGGGTAAAGTGAAAGAAATGGCCAGAACAGACTGAGAATATGCCATGGAACCAAATGGGAGAGAGATGAAGACAGAGTCTGTGAAAGTAGATGTCTTAAAACTCATAAATACAAACCTTCTGCAAAGTGCCACTCTCCCGATCCCCCCACAGCACTGCAGCCCAGGTCAATCACAACAGCCCACAGGGGGATGGAAAGTCCCTCAGATAGGCCATAAACACTCCCATTTTGACGCTTGTTGATCTAGAATTCACCCCCAAACAGATACTCTATTTAATCTGACATAGTTCTGGGTTTCTATGACTGGGAGTTGTGACTAAATGATTCCTAAACTTAAGGCGTGGCTGACCAGAAAGAGTTACACTTAGGAAGCCCTGGTATAGCACAAATGAGACATAGTTTATGCCTAATGGTAATTAGGTAATTAGGTAATGAGCTCTGTGGACTAACAGATAAAACATCCATAAAGAATACCTTCAAGGCATTCTCAGCAATCACAGGGCACACACCCACGCCCACCCAGAACCTTGTGGAACCTCTACCATCCTACGCCAGACTCATGACAAGGGCAGAGGCTGAGAGAAGATCACTAAGAGGACAACTAGGAACAGAAACCTCGGCGTCAGACCCTGAAGAATTTAGGACAACTCTAGTCCCAAACTTCCACAGAGCTGTACCTGCTCGAAATTTAACTTCTCCTTTCAGCTGAGATCCCTGGATTTGCCATCCAATGCCTATTTCCCAATCCTCTGGCTACCAACTCTCTCTCTCAAGGATATCCATTCCTAGGCAACTGAAACCAAACAACTTGGACTATAGTTAAATGATATTTATGTTCCCCTGGGGGTAGGGCCATCTTACTGCCTGTCTCTCCATTTTTAAACATGGGCTAGAAAGAAGGATCAATTGGCAACCATTTCCCTCTCCTCTACCTAATTTGTACTTTACCCAGGTTATATAGTTACTTATAATTCTCAAAGATCAAGGTCCATTTTCCTGTCACTGTTGCCCAAACTCCAACTGGTTTCCAGGGAGATGATTTATTCACCCAGATGATTTATCTATTTACTATCCTAGGGAAAAGCACACTTGAGATTGATGGGCAATTTTCTGAATTTTTGCTGGGGGATGGAGTGCTAAAAGGTACCATCTGCATCCAGTGTTTTCAGCATCAGGCTCATTGGCTTCAGAAAGAGCCAGACTAGAGACAAAACAATTTTTTTGATGTCATCCTGGTGTTAGAATGAATAATAATGTACTCTCATTTTAAAGTCTCCTCAACCCAACTGATGTTACTGAACTATAAAAATGACCCCATTCACTAAGCTAAGGATGAATACATATAGATGCTTCATCCAGAAGAAAATGAGCCCATTTAACAAATGGAAGGATACACACCAAAAGCTGGATTTTGAAAAGCCCACTCCAATGCTAAATGAGGCCTACTGCTTGAAAATGATAAACAAAACAAAAACACCATATGGTATTATGGAATTTAACCCAATCCTGCACAATCCTGGATCAGAGAAAATGAAGGGAGGGCCCGAAGGGAGGAGTCTTTATACAACATTTGGCTAAAGGATTATGCTGGTATTAAAGAGTGTAGTGACCACCTGTCTGATTATAAAACCTAAGGCCTACCACTGATTGTGCTTCCTCAGAAGGATCATCTTAATGTCCTATTAAGCTTCTAGTATCCCAACCACTTAGCAAGGCCTATAACAAAAGATTAAGAATCTGTATAAATGATGACTTTCTTCCTCTCCCCAAACAGGACAGTCTCACAGGCCATCTACATAGCCTCAAACTCATCCTACCAGAAGAATGACCCAGTTCTCCATTTTACAAAGACACAATGAAAGGAGGGCAGGGACTAGGAGCAATGGGGGACTTGACTCTCATACTGGGTAAAACCTAAACAAACCACGTACCAGGGCCATCTCAAATGTCCACGTCGTCTGGAGGAGGCATCCAATTAGCCAAAGATAACAAGTAGTGAAGCTGGTATAAGGGTATCTGTTTTTTAGAGGTTAGATTCCTTTAGCTTGTAGGGGGCAGAGAAGCTATTTTCAAGGTCATCACTGGTTTCTTTTCCTTGTCTCCTGAGGCATATGAAAATTTAATCTAAGTGAATTGGAGATCTTACTGCCCAGTGACAACACTTTGCTTACCTACCATTGTAGGTTGACATGATAAATGGGTAGGGAGGGAAAGTAGCCATTTTATCTAAATAATTTTAATATTTAGATATCTAAATATTTTTAACCTTAGAATGCGTATCCTTGTTACATCTCACGATTATATGTGCTTTCATTAAAATTTATGGTCCACTGTGGAAGAGGAAGAAATTTATGACCAAAGAAGAACTAGAGATCACTATTGACTACAAAATAGAAAATTTTGATTATATCAAATTGAAAAGTTTTTGTACAAACAAAACCAATGCAGACAAGATTAGAAGGGAAACAATGTGGGAAAATAGGGACACTAATATATTGTTGGTGGAATTGTGAACACATCCAGCCATTCTGGAGAGCAATTTGGAACTAAGTTATCAAACTGCATACCCTTTGACCCAGCAGTGCTACTACTGGCTCAAAGAGAAAATATTAGACATATTTGGTTTACATAGAAACTTCTCCCACCTCATTGAAAAGTGGGAGGGGAAAAGTGAAAAGGGAAGGGGTAGGCTAAATAGAAGGGAATAAAGAAATAGTAAGAGAAAGGTTTAAGAAAAGGGAAGGGACTTTAAGTGGGAGAGAGGGTTTCTAAAGAGGGAGAGCTACATGAGGGTGAGGCAAGTGGTACTCATAAGTTTAATACTGGGGAGGGGGGTAAGGGGAAAGGGAAAGAGAAAAGCATAATTTGGGGATAATAAGATGGCAAGAAATACAGAATTAGTAGTTTTCACCATAAATGTGAATGGGGTAAGTTCCCCCATAAAGCAGAGGCTTCCACCGAAGGATCATCTCTGCACTCCTACAGGAAGAGCATCATCATCTTCTACTTTCAAATGGACCATCAAAATGCCATCAGTTAATTGACTCTCTGTCCATACATCAAGGTTACATTCACTTTTTCTCTAAACAATTCTGCAGTTAGATTCTTAACAGCAATTAAGAATGGCTACTATATGCTCCAATGGATTTCTCCCTAGTTGGACAGAAGACCAACCCCTTTAGATTTGTAGATTTCTCCAGACTTTTTCCATTGGTGGAATACATTCCACAGAGTCCACAATTCCTACACCCATAAATGATAGATTTATTTTGAGACACCCATTTGACCAGAGTTTGCCACCCATATTTGCTAACTAACACTTAGCAAGCATATTTATTTACAGGTGCAGTTTTCTTCCTATGAGGTTATACCCAGATGAATCACAAAAATAGAACGCATGAGTATTAGGATATTTGTAAGATCTAAAAAGCTATTTATTTCCTTTTCAATACGCGTTTATAGCATTCACTAAAAATTGCTTTTAATGCATTTAACCTAGGTTTCCATAATAATAAAAGTTGAACCTTTGTATTTATATATTGCCTTAAGGTTTACAAATGGCTTTTAAAATATCTCATTTTATCCTCAACACTGTCCAGGGAAGTAGATACTATTATTATCTCCATTTTACAGATGAGAAAAGTGAGGCAAACAGAGATGCAGTGACTTGCCCAGATTGGCATCTAGATAGTGCAGTAGAGAGAACTCTGGGCTTGGAATTAGGAGGGCTCTCTTGCTAAATCCAAATCTGAATTCTGATTTACCGTGTGGCCCTGGACAAGTCACTCAATCCTGTTTGCCTCACTTTCCTCATCTGTAAAATGAAAGGAAATAACAAATCACTTCAGTATCTTTGCCAAGAAAACCCCCAAAGAGGTCACTGAGGAGTGAGACATCACTGAATAACAACAACGATTTGTGTGGTCACTAAAACCAGTAAACGCCTAAAAACTGAGTTTCACCTCAGGTCTTCCTGACTCCAGGTCCAGCTGTCTATCCTGGTTAAGGCCTAGAACCCAAGACGTAGACAGAAGAAGTGATGGCTCAGTAACTATCCATCTGTTCTTCCAGTTGCTGATCCCGTTTCCCTCCGCTTTTCAGAACCACCCAGTTAATTTAAGTTAAATCCACTTTTGCGGCACCACAGAAATTCACCTCAAGCGAATGAATGGCAGCCCCTCCCACACGGATCCAATTCAGCCAGAGATCTCCGCATTCACTAACCCTATAAAGCTCTTGCTTCTCTTAGCCAGCGGAATCCCTTCTCCTCCCTTACAACCCGACCCCCAGGCAAAGATCTCTTCCCCGAGGCCGTTCCTCACCCACCCACCCAGCTTCTGAGGATAAACCTTTCCTCACCCACCCACCCAGCTTCTGAGGATAAACCTTTCCTGATCCATCCAAGCACAAAACTTTTGTTCGGCAATTTTCTCATTCTTGCCCCACATTATTACAGATTTATTTATATATCCTCCCTTCTCCCGAAGGCAAATTTCACTCCAGGAAGTCGCCACATTTCTGCTTCCGGTTTTAAATCCTCGGCAGACTGACAGATCTGTGAAAGTGAGGGTGGGGGTGGAGACTTCCTTCCCCTCCAAGCTCTTCCCTTCAGTCCCTAAAGCTCCAGCGCGGCTCCATTCCCCAAGTTAAAAAACAGTTTTTCACACTGCTTTTCACTCCACGCTGGGCTCGCTCCCCTCGCTCCCACCTCTCGCCGTCAGACCGTGCCACTCCGGCAGGGATTACCCAATCATAGCTCCCCCCCGGCGCCCGTCCCGCCCCCGGGCTCACCAATGGGTTTGTCCAGCCGCATCAGGCGCAGATAGGGCTGCAGGGGGCGGGGCGCCGCGTCCACTATGGCGGCCGCTGACAGGCTCAGCGGGCGTCCACGGCTGGGCCCAGAAAAGGGCGGGGGAGGGCGGCCGAGGTTCGCGGCGGCGCAGGCCGCGCGCACGACGAGCGTCGGCCGCCGCAGCCCCGCCAGCAACCCCCGGGTCAGCCAGAGGCGGCCAGAGGCCATCATGACGAGTGTGCGGCCACACCGGAGCACGAGCGGTGCATGACGTCAGCGGGCGTGGTCAGGCCGGAGGGCGCGTGCGCGTTGCCTCTCTCGCAGCCAGGTGCCGGGGGTGGTGGTGGTGTGGTCTCAGGTGTTTTCGCCCTTGTGACAACCCGAAGTGCGCTTGCTGTAAGATGGATAAGGTTGCGCGCGACTCCCTCAGGCAGCAGGAGCTCCCTGTGACCTACAGGATCATTTGAATCATTAAACTGCTCTATTTGGCACTTTTAAAAAGCCCTCCCCCACCCTTCTTTCCAGCTTTGCCCGCCCGTTAGTGCCGGGGAGGATGCAACCAGCCTGGTCATGCTCCATCCCCTGCCCGTGTCCCCCGCGTCTCCCTAACGTTTCTCGTGCATTCTCTGGCGCTCCCAAACACGAGCAGGCACGGCGCAGTTTCTCCTGTGCATTCATAGAATGCCAAGGCTCCCCCTAGGCTGTTTACACAAGATGTTGTACATGGCGATAACACTGAAGAGTCGCCAGCAATTGCCCGAATGTGGTTACGAAGTTGTACATCCCTTCGGGTCATCTATACAAAATAACCTGCATTACTTGTAGCTTTTTTTTAAACCTAGAAGCAAATATGAAAATATACCTGGAGACTAGCGAATGATTGGACAATTATGACACAAGCAATTAAGTGTAGCAATTATATTTGTTATTGTTTAGTTGTATATAACACTTTGTGGTTTCTTTTTTTGGCAAAGATACTAGCGTGGTTTGCCATTTCCTTTCCCATCTCATTTTACAGATGAAACTGAGGTAAGCTAAGTGACTTGCACAGCTAGTAACTGTCTTAGCTTGGAGTTGAACTCAGATCTTATTGGACTCCAAGCCTGATGCTTTATCCATTGCACCACCTTTGGAAATACAAAATATCTTAACATACCAAGTTTCAAGTTAGCATACCATTTTCTTTTTTTTTTTTTTATTGTTTACAGTTATTTTATTTATTTATTTTTATTTAATAGCCTTTTATTTACAGGATATATACATGGGTAACTTTACAGCATTAACAATTGCCAAACCTCTTGTTCCAATTTTTCACCTCTTACCCCCCCCACCCCCTCCCCTAGATGGCAGGATGACCAGTAGATGTTAAATATATTAAAATATAAATTAGATACACAATAAGTATACATGACCAAAACGTTATTTTGCTGTACAAAAAGAATCAGACTCTGAAATATTAGCATACCATTTTCATAAATGATTTAAGAACTTGACAGTGGGGAGGGGAAACAATGAAGATACTTTATGTTTATTCTGTCAGATCTCCTATGCTGAATCAAGTCATCAGTAAACATTTATTATAAATCAGCTATGTGGTAGGCACTGTGATAAGCGTTGGAGATAACAAAAAGCAAAAGGGAAGAGAAAGCTCCTCTTATTTTTTTAGTAGTTTTTTATTTTCAAAATATATTCAAACTATGAAGTAAAAAATTCATTTTATTTATGAAAATTAAAATAGTTTTCAATATACATTTGTTCCACATTTTTCTCTTTCCCTTCCCCCAACCCTCTCCCCTAGACAGCAAGTAATCCAATATAGGCTAGACAGTTGCAATTCTTCTATACATATTTCCACATTTATCATGCTGAACAAGAAAAATCAGATCAAAAAACGAGAAAGAAAACAAAATGCACCAGCCCTGAAGTCAGGAGGACCTGAATTCAAATTTGATCTCAGACACTTAACATGTCCTGGCTGTGTGACCCTGGGCAGGTCACTTAACCCCAATTGCCTCAGCAAAAAAGAAAAAAAAAATATGATCTACATTCAGTCCCCACAGTCCTCTCTCTGTGTGTAGATGGCTCTCTCCTTACAAATCTATTAGAATTGACAGCCCCTGTTCTTAAGAAACTCATAGTCTAATGGAGGAGAAACATGCAAACAACTATGTATATAAATATGATATAAACAGGATAAGCTGGCAATATTCTTGGTGGGACTCTCAGAAAAAAGGCATTGAGATTAAGGGTGATGAGACTGAAAATGCTTTTATAAAAATATATTAACCACTCAATTTTGAGTTTTTCATTGGAAGCAAAAGCAATTTTTAGCTTTTGTAGCTATAGTATATGGTAAAGGACATTGAATTTCAAGTCATAATATAGGCTTAGACACTGGCCATCTAAGTTTGAGCGAATCACTTAAATTCTTAAATTCATCTGCATATTTGAAATGATACATTATTTGTGTCATAGGGTGATCTTAAGGTTCAGATGTACCTGTACATCTACTTCACCTGTACTTTGTAAAGTACTTCGTAAAACTCCCCAAACTATAGAAATGACAGGCATTATTAATAATTTCCCACCTAAAGAACACTAGTTTAAGCATCAGCCTTAGTTGCTAAATCAAGTTTAAAATACAACTTTTGATAAAAATCTGGATTCCTACAAAGAAACTATGTTTTTAATAGCTAGCATTTAAAATATTATGTTTAATTATATACTGTAATAATTTTATTAATTTCTAAAAAAATTTATTTTAAAAATAGCTAGCATTTATATAGTACTGTAAAATTAGGGAAACACTACAGCTACATCAACTCATTTAAATCTCACAACAACCCTGAGAGACAAGTTCTATTATCTTCATCTTAGAGGAAAAAAACTGAATTGGAGAAAGACTAAATGATTCACCCAGGATCAAATAATAGTTTGGGATAGGAACTTAGTTTTTTGACTTCAAATCCAATACTAATCCTAACGAATTGTACTACCTAGCTGTAAAAGTAGTTATAATAGAAGATTTTCTAGAGGTTTTTAGACTTATCAAAGTTCCTCAACTGTTTATATGAACTCACTCAAAAATTTAAGTGGTTTTACAAAGTAGTAAAGTTGATTTTTTTTTTTAAGAAAGAAAACAGAAAAACAGGTTAGCTGTCCAAGGCATGAGACATATCTTGGAAATTTTTCATTAAAAATATTAAATTTGCTTTTTTTTAATCAACAAAAAATCTGTTTCCTTCCTACTGCACCTTAAAAAAAAAAAAAAAAAACTCCCTTTGCAAACATGTATAGTAAAATAAAACACATTTCCACATTGGTTATGTTCTCTGAGTCTTTTTATTCTCTATTAGGTGAGGAGCATGTTTCACTATTAGTCCTCTATAATTGTGGTGCTCATTATAATGATCCAAGACAAGTTTTTCAGCGTTGTTTGTCTTTACAGTATTGTCATAATTGTATAAATTGTTCTTCTGGTTCTGCTAATATGATACTGAATCCCAGTCCATACAAGTCTTCTTAAGTTTTTCTGAGAGAATTCCCTTTACCATTTCTTGTCGCACAATAGTGTTGTCACATGAATATGTCAATACTTGGTTACCCTCTCAGATTTCCACTCTTTGCCACCACAAAAAGATCTATGATATATACTTGTTTATGTCCTTAGTTTGCTTTATTGAGTACTAATCTCTCTGATAATCTACCCTGTCTGATTCTTCCATCTCCCCTTTTCTTCCTTTTTCCTTGTTGAGCAAAATGCAAAAATCCCACTTTGTGGTTGTATAGATTCTTTCTTTCCTTTGACCAAGTTAACCAGTAAAATTCAAATGTTAGCTGTTCTACTTCTTCCTCCCAAATTGTGAGATAATTGCCCCAACCTTCCTTTTATTTCTTCAGTTTAGTGTATTTCCCTTTCCCTCTCTTTCCATTCTTTTAAAATCATTAAGACATAATAGAATCATTTGCAGGTTTTATATCTAATTAGCCCCCTTCAATGACCCTTGATGATTACAGGATTTAGAGGGGACACATGTAATATCTTCCCATATTAGAACATAAGTAGTTTATCTCACTCAAGCTTACTTTTTTACTTTCTCTTAATTCTTGTGCTTGCATTTCAGTTTCTACATAGGTGTGTGTGTGTGTGTGTGTTTAAATCAGAAATGCTTGAATGTCATCTATTTCATTAAAGACCCTCTTAAAAATATTTTTTAAATAATCTTTGTTGGTTTATACTCAGTTTTTCTGGAAAAGTGATTCTTGGCTATAAACTCACATGTTTTATTTTGGGAATATTTTATTCCAACTTCTCCATTCCTTTATTATGGTAGCTGTTGTGTGATATATATGCTATATGATGTTGTCTGATCCTGACTGTGACTTGATATTTGAATTTGTTCTTTCTGGATGCTTACAATATTTTTTATTTGGTCTGGAAGCTTTGGACTTGGGCTATAATAGGAATGGGACTTTTCATTTTGGGGTTTCTTTAATCAGGTGACCAATGAATTCTATTTCAGTTTTGGCCTCTGGTTCTAAGAGATCTGGACTGTTTTCTTATTATTTCTTGAAATATGATGTCTAGATTCATTTTTTGATCACAGCTTTCGGGTTATCAGATGATTCTTAAAATTTTTTTCTCCTAATCTGTTTTCTAGGTTACTTGTTTTTGTTTTTTGGACTTTGTTTTTAATGTTTTTTTGCCTCATGATGTCTTTATTTTCTATGTGACCCATTCTAGTATTCAGGGAGTTTGTGATTGGATAAGGTTTTAAATCTCTTATACAAAGCTATTAATTACTTTTGTAATTCTTCTATAATTCTTAAAAATGTTTTTCCTTTGGTATTCTCTTTTCGTTTATAAATAACATTTTAAAATTCTTTCTTCATCTCTCTTAGGAAATTGAATAGAATTTGTGCTGAGAGGGTTTGCTCATAGATGTTTTGGAGTCATTCTTTTTTTGTAAGTTTGTATTTTAAGTGTCCTTGTAACCTAATAACGTTTAATGGTGGAATTCTGCTTTTGTTTGCTCATTCTTCTAGTCTGCTTCCTGACTTTGGACTTTGAGGTCAATCTCTGTGTACTTTTGAAGGAAAAGTCTGGTCTAGTCCTCCTCTTGTGATTTTTAGGAGGTTACTGAATGCTGTGTTACTCCAGGACATGTACTATTTCAGTGCTCCAAAAGTGCTTTGCTCCAAGACAAAATCTTGCTTTCCCCACTTCATTCTCAATTCTACATTTTCCCGATTTGAGTTTGGGTCTGAACAACTGACCTAGGGGCTTGCCCATTTGGAGTTGCAGCACTCTGCACTGGACTTAGCCACTATCAGCCAGCTAGAAAGTTCTGTTAGAGGCACAGAACTGTGGCTCCCTTTTCGTTTGGGATTCTTGATCTGCTTATTCCTTTTCAGGCTTTAGTATGGGACAGAGGCTAGAATCCATTCTGCTCTTGGTGTCCAAGCCACACAGATGCTACTCGCATCTGTTCCTTGATGCTGTTCCTTTGTTGGTACCGAGGTGCAGGTTCTCTCCTTAGTTCCCCTGACCTGTACCTTGGCACTAGGAAGTAAGCCATAAAGCTTTTAGATGGTAGTTGTTCCTGAACCCTACACCACGTTTAAACTTCTTCATTCTGGGACCTCATATTGCTAGGGTTCATATCCTTTCCTTGTACTGGTATGCTCTGCACTGTGTATCTCTGGCTATACTCCATTCCCAGGGCATTTCTCTCTGGGAGACCAGAAAAATGGCTCACTGTATAATGTCCCTACCCTCAGCCCCCTTAGATTTTTCTGGGCAGTACTAAGTCTGGTGCATTTTTTTTTTGGAGGAAATTTTTGGGGCAGGTGGCGGGGGAGAGCGAACTCACTGAACTTCCTGCTACTCTGCCATCTTGGCTGTAGTCTATTAGAGATTTTTCTTGTCTAAGCATTAAAAAATTTTCTTAAGGTTTCACTTTTTTTTAATTAAAAACATTTTTTATTTAAATTTCTTAAGGTTCCACTTTTTGAGAAAAATAAAATTATAACATTAAGGTTCCATAAATTACTTTATTAAAATATGAAAATATAAAAACACTCACATAAAAATGTAAGCTCTGTAGCTTTGAAGTTAAAATCATGTTTTGGTATGTATTCATTCAGATCCAGTATTTATCTCTTAGAAGCTTTCACCTAATGATATGTGATGATATATTTGCCTGACCTCATACTGCTTCAAATTGTGCTTTACTTCCATCATTACTCCTAAAATTCATCCACAGGATTAAATTGATCAGCCTTCATCATTTAGATGCAAGTGGCTACTTTAGCATTCATTATAACAAAAAATCCATATGAAAAAGGTGGCAAAGTCAATGGACAATATAGGCAGAGGGGTTTGCCAATTATTTCTGGCAATGTTTTGTCATCCACCATCTTGAGAATGTGGCCATTCAGTTTCACAGATCTGAAAGTAAATGGAGGAAAGATGCCGATTTAGTTGAAAAATTCATATTTCATCTATTCACAAAAGGCTTATTTGGAAGTTTTTCTTCAACAATTTAAACTTTCTGAAAGTATGTATTACATGAATGTAATCTAATAAATATGCTACATTGCATTTTGTGTTAAAAAAAAACTTAATTGTTCGTTATCATTACTGGGTTGTTATTTTATAGAGTTATTTGCTATTTCTGTTATTCACAGAGAAAGAAAATCTAATTGGTTTTATTTTCTAAAGTCAAATTAAACTCTAAGAATGAAATCAATAGTAAATAAGATATTGGCAATAAATAGCATACCTGAATCTGGAGTCAGGGAGACCTGAGTTCAAATATGACCTGATATGATACTATATAAATTACTTAATCTCTGTTTGCCTCAATTTCCTCATCTGTAAAGTAGTGATAATAAGAGCACCTACTTCCCAAGGTGGTTATAAGGATCAAATGAGACAACATTTGTAAAGCACTTTGCATGTGCCTGACACATGTTTAGTTTGGTTTGAACCTTTTTGTGACTCCAGTTAGAGTTTTCTTAGCAAAGATACTGGAGTGGTTTGTCGTTTCCTTCTCCAACTCATTTTACAGGGTTATACAGGATCATACAATTAGTAAGTGTCTCAGAACAAAGGTCTCCTCAGGTCTCCTGAGATTTCCAGGCTAGGTGCTTGACCACTCTGCCACTTAGCCTGATACATAATGAATGTTATATAAAAGTTTCTTTTGTTGCTAATGCCCTTATAATGTGATTTATTGATCCAGTGATAGCATTGTGGGACATATATCCCCACAGAGGTCAAAGAGAACAGAAAGATGCTATAGCTATGAAATATTTGTGAGTCCCCTTTTTGTAACAGCAAAATAATTGGAAGGAAGGTGTGTGCCCTTTATTGACAATTGGCTGAACATTGTGGTATATAAACACAGTGGAAATTTATTGCAGGTTAAGAAATGATGAATATAAAGAATTTAGACAAGAAGGAATTTTTACTTGGACTTGAGACCAGGTCTTCCTGACTCTAAGATTATCCAGTGTGGAGTATTCCCTCTCATCTTAAGTAAAATAGAGGCCATATTGAGGTGAATCTAAATATAGGATGTTAGACTGGATGTGATTTAATGTCATCTAGCTAGAGTTTTTGTGTGTTCCATTTTTTTATATATAACTGCTGTTTTAACTATTGATCTGTGGAATTACAACATTGATCAGCATGTTTTATACATCTTCATCAAAATCACTGATGAAAACTCTTGGATGTTACAAAAAGGGCTGCCTTGTTGCTTAACATGCATTATAGGTATCATTCTTCACCCAAATAGAAATCAGTTAAGAAGCACATACTATAAGTAGAACCAGGAGAATAATTCACACAATCAGCACAATAAGATAAAGATTAGAAAGATTAGGATTTGAATCAAAGCAGTGACCAGTTGTGACTTCAGAGGATGGATATTGATATATGTTCCTCACCTCTCAGAGAAGACATAGTAGGTGAACTACAGATGGGAGAGGAGGCACACATTTTCAGGCATAGTCAATGTTTTAATTTTTTTTCCTTGACTATAATTATTTGTTACTTGAAAGGCTTCTTTTAAACATGTGTTGTTATCCTTTGTTTTTAATATCTTTATTTCCGAACTTAACACTTTCATTTCTCCTCTCCTAGAGTCACTACCAATGAAGGATTTTCTTGGAAATGACAAGGAGGGAGTTAGTAATCAGTGGTTGTTAATCGTAATGTTAAAAAGAAAAAGACATTTAAATAGAACTTTTAGAGAAGATAAGAGAATAAAACCAGTGTTCAATAGGTTTTAATTCCATGTAATTAAGGCATTAATTAAAGAAACAGAAAAGTTGGCCAATGAAACAAAGTAGGTTAACAAGATCTAGAAACAATGTATTTAAAAGAATCAACAGAAAATATTTTCTCTTTATTTTCTTGTAAGAAATGAAATTAAAAAGACTGATGTAAACAGAAAATCCTCAGACCTTCTTCCCTGGTACAAAGCCTGGTTTAATTTGGAATCAAAAAAGGATTTCTTTCATCTATATTTATATTACATATTCAAGATATGACATGGCAGTTATGTGGTATCCAAGATCCAAGATGAGATCTTTGAAGCTGACATGACAATTCTGCTGCAATACCATTTTTGCTTTTAGCACATACCACCATCAGGAAACCACAAGTACTAAATGTCATCTCAGTATAAAATAAATGACAGCCTGTGGCCTCACAGAAGAAAGGCTCGATAAAAGTATTTTGCTAAAAGTTCCATTTCAGAGAGATGAACACAGTTTTTCTGTGTAATTTCCCATTAAAGGTGAATTAAACAGTAAGAATGGCAGCAATATGGAATCTATATAATTAGGTGAATTTCTGTTTGGGTGAAGAACTGTATGATGCCCAACAACAACAGCTTCTGTGGGGGCTATGATATAATCTATAAGAGATGAATACAAGGATTATTATATAGCTGGGTTTGCCCAGTTGAGGTCAAATAGCATAAAGTTTAGTGAACCCAGTTGCAGTTTCCTGCAACAATGTCTAGTCCTATGGAAGACAAACAGGGAATGCCAATGGGATGAGAATTCCAATAATACCAGCTCACCTTTATATACGTTCCTTAAGGTTTGCAAAGCACTTTACATGTCCTACTACTTCATTTGTTCTTCACAACAAATGCTATTAATATATTCATTTATAAAATGAAACAGGCTTGGAAAAGTTTTAACTTGCTTAGGATCACAAAGAAAGTATCCAAAGTAGGATTCAAGTCCAAGGCTTCATGATGCAAAGTCCAACACTTCATCTATTCACCGTGCTGGCTGCTCCAGTTATATTATTGCTCTGACTAGCTTTTATGAATCTAGAGCTTAAGGTTTGCACAAAAGGCTTTTGAAATACTGTCACATCTGATCCTCCCAATAAGCCTGGAAGGGGGTTGTTATCATGCTCTCCATTTTGTAGATGATGCAACTGAAGCAGACAGAAGTTAAGTGACTTGCTCAGGATTACACAGCTACTATATCGTCTAGAATTTTCTATATGAAGAAAGTTGTAAGGAAGAGGAATATTTAGCCTAAACATGAGAAAACTTGGGAGATATATGGTGGCCATCTTTAATTGGTTATCACATAGCAAAAAAAAGAAATTTTATTCTTTGATTCCCTGAAAGAACCAAGCTTTGTAGGTAAAAATGAAAGTTGAAACGGGGTAGATTTTGGCTTAGTATTTTGAAAAAAAGAATTCTTGCCTTGTGAATTATTGTGCTACCAATTAATTGGGATACTAAAAGCAGAGGCTTTTAAATCTATGACGGATTCTATTAAGATGATGAAATCATAAGAAGAATCAACATATAGGACTTATTTTCAAAATTCTATAAAAATATTTAAGAAAAATATTCCTTTTCATCAATTCATTCAGGGTTGGCTAAATTCATAATAAGTTGCAAGATACAGTTTCAGTTTCAAACATGCTGGAAAAAGCAAAGTATGTATAACTAGAATTTATAGAACACTTGCAAGTGTCCAAAGTACTTTATAAATATCTTATTTTATCCTCACAACAAAACTGGAAACTGAGGCAGACAGTGGTTAAGTGATTTGTCTAGGATCATTAAGTTGGTAAATGTCTGAGGCTAGATTTGGACTTTCTTCCTGACTGCAAGTCCAGTGCTCAATTGGCTGCCTAGATGAAAAATGTTTAATGGTCAGATTATCATGCCTAATTTGATGTCCATCAATGTGTGTCCTTGACAGATACATTGTAACTGGACAATGAACTGGCTCTAATCACAGGAGATCAGGCTGGAATCACATTTCGGAAAATGTGCAATACTTTCAAGAATCCCAAGCTAACTATTGCTGTAAAAGAACACCTTTCATTCTCCCAAGGTGAGTACATGGCTGTGTCCCATGAACCTAAAGAGACTTAGGGAGAATCAGAATTACAAGTGACCCAAAGAATAAGATTGATTCCTAGTGTTAGTGGGATATAGTATATTACTCATGATGACTTGCAAGCCAGACATGGAGTAGGGGAAAAAGCATCAAAAACTGAACTAGATGATATCTGAAGCTACATCCAGCTCTAGCTCTAGGATTCTATGATCTTATTTGGCTGAAAAAGGAGGTGAGCCTGTTGTATAATACTAATGAGAAGAGAGAATGGAATGGAATGGAATAAGAGCCATTTTTGTTGTTGTTGTTGTTTTAACCATCAAGACTGTGCACAGCTTTATTTAAAAACATGCAAAGAAATAAATAGCCAACCAAGCAGGAGATAAGGTGTCTTTAAGAAGAGGTCCCCATCTCTTAAGGAAGAGACAACATCAAGTACAAAAGTATCTGAATTTAGTTATCTTGTCATAAAACCAAGACTGAAACAAGGACACTTAATTAAGGACTACCCAAGAATAATGTAGATTAGGATGATTTAGCTGCATAGAATCTTGTGGGACATGAGAGAATACCATTGGGGATATAAAAGCTAGGGAGCAAGTTGGGCAGGTAAGACAGGAATATATGCTTCTTTGATTAAAGAAAGGATATGAACACTTAACTCACATTGTCTTCATCACTGGTGATGTCAAAGTATTGGAGAAAAAATAAAGGAAGGACTTCAGTACATTAGAAGAATCCACAAGGGAAGATCAAAAGTATAAAATAAATAAGAATCATATAGGATAGGAAAAAGAAGGGTTAGGATCAACACTACATGAGGGAATCCAGACACATAGAAGAGAGCACAAATCAATCTGGGTAATTTTTCTTCAACAGTGAGGTTTATATATGTAAAATAAACCTAGATAACTGACCTTCATGAGGAAAAGAAAAAAGAAGCTTCTAAAAATTTTAAGAGAAATGAAATCCAATGTATTATATTCTGTGCTATATATTTTTTTCCAAACTCTTAATCAGAATCTGAAACTATTAATCTATCATCATACTTGTCAGATTATGGTACTATATTTTCAAGTGTGGGAAAAGTTAATGAGAATCCTATGGGCTACTTAAATTTTTCATTAGCCAATATATAAGAATAAAATAGAAAAACTTCTTTCTAACTTTAAAATATGAGTATACTCATCTGTTCAAGATATACATAGCCATTTTCACCATCTTCTAATGACATTTTCTGTTATTCATTAGCACAGTGCCTGACATTATAAGTGCTTAATAAATGCTTCTTGATTTGACATTACAAGAAACATAAAGTTGGGATTTTTTGGTAACATGTTTTCATAAAGTATTTTTGTTTTTTAAAGTTAAAGCCTAAGTATCACAACCTTTACAAAGGTCCACCGCAGTGTCTCATCAATCTGTGGAAATGACCATGAGTTTACAAAAATAGCAAGAAACTGTGTAGGGAAAAGCAAGTTTACAAAAAACTTGGTCCCAAGCAGAAAACATTTAGACCCCAGCTTCTTAAACTGTGGTTCATGGACCCATATGGGATCTTGTAATTGAATGTGGAGGTTGCAAAATTATGACTTATTATCAGTAAATGTATGATTTGTATACTTATTTCATATACCCATTTATCCAGAGTCAAGTAAAAATTTCTTGGGTAAAAATTGGTTGCGAGTGGAAAAAGTTTAAGAAGCCCTGATTTATTCAGTGGAGATGGATACAAAATGTCATTTATACTTTTCAGATGTGGTCACTATGAAGCATGGTTTTGCTTGATTGTTTTTCTTTGTTATACAGGAGGGCAATCTGGTAACCAGAATTTATCAAGTCTTACTGTACCATATGTTTGCTAAATTCCTATGTATAGGGATTTTCTTAAATTAGGGAAATATCTATAATGCTATAACTTGGCACAAATTCAAAAGGCTAACTACTTACTCTTCCTTAAAAATACCTCTAATCAAAAGGAAATGTATTCAGAACTTGGAAGGCTGCACCATTTCCACTGCTCTAGCAGCCAACTGTTAGTAACACTCTGGTCAAACACTGATGAATTTGATAGCATGAGGAGCATGGGATATCACTTACTGAGAAAGTAGATTTTTGTATCCAGAAGGTTGCAAGATGTATTTTTCCACACGTTTATCACTTAAATGAGGAGGTAATTGTAGATATTTGGTATCATTGTGCAGATTTAGAGCATACAAAGTTAAATCTCCTTCTTTGTACTTTGGACTAAAACAAAACAAATTAAATTATTAATAGCTTTGCATTTGCTTAGTTTATACAAATTTCACGAACACACACATAGGTACACTATACAGACTTGAATTTATTCATTTATTTATTTAGTAGGTCATTAGCACCTGCTATAAGCAATGAATTAAAGAGAAACAAGGGTTGTTGATGTCTTGGTTTCAATATTAACATATAGAAAGGAACCATGAAATTTTAGTTCTTTAAGGATCCACAATCTTGCTGCTGAAGATCCTCCTTCTACTGATATAGAAACCAACATAATATCTGAGAATGTCCCTATATCTGACAAGTCCAACTTAATGCTGTCAACCTAGAGATGAGCACCTAAGAATTTAACTGCAGGTGGTTCTCAGAAAAAGCGGACTCCTAGGCTCCACTCTCAAAGACTTCATGATTTGGGGAGAACTTGCCAGAACTTGTACCTCCAAGAACCTATGGTTACCTCTCTTCAAGTCATCAGTAGCTTGCAATTTGCCCAACCAGGATTGGCACTGCTGGGCCTAATATCCAGTGAGCCAGGGTCAAACCATGTTGACTCTTAATTATATGAGAGGATAGTGTTAGGAGCACTACTGGGACTGACTACTATTGGGAGCCAGAAGCCATCAGAAAAAGGACATCGACAGTGTTTTCTGGACACACAGGTGGTTATGGGGCAAAAAGATAATTGCATTATTACTATCAGTTTCCATTAAAATCCATCTCTCACCCCTAAACATGGAAGGGAGATGATTTTGTGTTCTCAGAGGTTATACTAGTCGGTCAACAAGCATTTATTAATGCTAGAAAAACCAGGCATGTTAACTGACAAACATTTTATTATAATTTTACTATGAAATAAAAATGTTTATTTTATACCTTTTTCTTTACCTTAAGGTTATATATATCAACTAATGCAGCTTGGTCCTTCAAAATATTCTGAAATTCTGATACTTCTAGTTCCAGTAGTTTGTAACAAGAGAACACATTTTATAAGGCTTTACTCTCCTAGAAAAGCCTGAATGAAGACCTTACAATGTCCTCAGCTCAGAGGAGTCCAATCTAGCTGTTTGGACAAGTTTGCTATTAGAAGGTTGACCAAAAAAATTGGTAGTTTTTTTAGTAGGAGAAAGTGACCACAGAAGCATGAAACCATCTACTCAAAGGCTTCAAGTTATAGGCTATGAAGGTCGAGAATTTATCCACCCATTGATCCAATGACAATTCATTTATAGTGCTTCCCCCCTGGTTGAAGCATTCCGAGAAGCTTATTACCTTGTCAAAGGAAGTTTTTTTTTTTTTTTAATAGCTCTTTATTGACAAAACATATGCATGGATAGTTTGTCAACATTGACTCTTGCAAAAACCCCTGTTCCAACTTTTCCCCTCCTTCCTTCTACCCCCTCCCCTAGATGGCAGGTAGTCCCATACATGTTAAATATGTTAAAGTATATGTTAAACACAATATATGTGTACATATTTATACAGTTGTCTTGCTACACAAGAAAAATTGGATTTAGAAAGGTAAAAATAACCTGGGAAGAAAAACAAAAATGCAAGCAAATAATAACAGAAAGAGTGTAAATGCTATGTTGTGGTCACACTCATTTCCCAGTGTTCTTTCACTGAGTATAGCTGGTTCTGTTCATTACTGATCAATTGGAACTGATTTGGATCCTCTCATTGTTGAAGAGAGCCACATCCATCAGAACTGATCCTCAAATAGTATTGTTGTTGAAATGTATAATGATCTCTTGGTTCTGCTCATTTCACTTAGCATCAGTTCATGTAAGTCTCTCCAAGCCTCCCTGTATTCATCCTGCTGGTTATTTCTTACAAACAATAATATTCATTTTTGTTTTTTTCAAACAATAATATTCTATAACATTCATATACTATAATTTACCAAACCATTCTCCAATTGATGGGCAAACATTCAATTTCCAGTTTCTGGCCACTACAAACAGGGCTACCACAAGTATTGTTGCACATACAGGTCCCTTTCCCTTCTTTAGTGTCTCTTTGGGATATAAGCCCAGTAATAACACTGCTGGATCAAAGGGTATGCACAGTTTGATAACTTTTTGAGCATAGTTCCAAATTGCTCTCCAGAATGGTTGAATCCGTTCACAATTCCACCAACAATGCATCAGTGTCCCAGTTTTCCCACATCCCTTCCAACATTCATCATTATCTTTTCCTGTCATCTTAGCCAATCTGAGAGGTGTGTAGTGGTATCTCAGAGTTGTCTTAATTTTCATTTCTCTGATCAATAATTATTTGGAACACCTTTTCATATGGGTAGAAATAGTTAAAATTTCATTATCTGAAGATTGTTCATATCCTTTGACCATTTATCAATTAGAGAATGGCTTGATTTCTTATAAATTTGAGTCAATTCTCTCTATATTTTGGAAATGAGGCCTTTATCAGAACCTTTGAATGTAAAAATGTTTTTCCAGTTTATTGCTTCTTTTCTAATGTTGTCTGCATTCATTTTGTTTGTACAAAAGCTTTTTAACTTGATATAATCCAAATTATCTATTTTATGATCAATAATGATCTCTAGTTCTTCTTTGGTCACAAATTCCTTCCTCCTCCATAAGTCTGAGAGGTAAACTATCCTATGTTCTTCTAATTTATTTATAATCTCATTCTTTATGCCTAGATCATGAACCCATTTTGGTCTTTTCTTGGTGTACAGTGTTAAGTGTAGGTCAATGTCTAGTTTCTGCCATACTTATTTCCAATTTTCCCAGCAGTTTTTGTCAAATAATGAATTCTTATCCCAAAAGTTGGGGTCTTTGGGTTTGTCAAACACTAGATTGCTATAATTATTGATTATTTTGTCCTCTGAACCTAACCTGTTCCACTGATCAATTTATCTATTTCTTAGTCAATACCAACTAGTTTTGGTGACCGCTGCTTTATAATATAATTTTAGATCAGGTACAGCTAGGCCACCTTCATTTGATTTTTTTTTTCATCAGTTCCCTTGAAATTCTTGACCTTTTGTTCTTCCAGATGAATTTTGTTATTATTTTTTCTAGGTCAGTAAAATAGTTTCTTGGGAGTCTGATTGGTATAGCACTAAATAAATAGATTAGTTTAGGTAATATCGTCATCTTTATTATATTTGCTCAACCTCTCCAAGAGCACTTAATATTTTTCCAATTGTTTAGATCTGATTTTATTTGTATGGAAAGTGTTTTGTAGTTTTGCTCATGTAATTCCTGACTTTCTCTTGTCATGGGAAGTTTTGAGAATGTGGGCAACTACTAGCTCAGTTTACTCATATCCAGGTTTAGAAAGGAAATGGGATAATATGGCCATCACTGATGTCAATTCAGACTTTAAGCCCATTCAGTAAGAACTGTTTATGTATAAAAAGTTCATAATGAAAATGTAAAAAGCTATTTCTCTTCCCTAAACTTTATCCAATTGTACCATTCCCCAAATACTTAGAGCATGGTCATGGGAAGTCAAAGGATTGGCTGAAATTGTCCTTGTGCTATAAGTACTCATGACCAATGAATGATGAAGATATAATTTGTCAAACTTAGTAGGTTTGAGACAATAACCTGAGGCCATCTTCTCTAATAAGAAAGATTTGATATAGATTCTCAAAACAGAAAACCAGCTTTTTTAAAATGATGAGGTTTAATTATTTTGGAGACCATGGAGATCATGCTTTTATAAATGGTAAGTACACTCAGAAAAAAAAAAAAGCACTTTCATAACACTTAGAACAATAGAGTGCTAGATATAGAGCCAGGAAGACCAGAATTCAAATTCTGCCTCAAAAAGATAGCTGTATGACTTTGGGCAATCATTTAACCACTGTCTATCTCAGTTTACTCATCTGTAAATGGGGATAATAATAATAACATTCTCATAGGGTTCTTATAAGAATGAAAAATTATTTAGAGTTATTTGAAAACCTTAAAGTACTAATTAATAATAATAATAATGAATGCTAATTATCATTATCATTTGTAAATGCAATTTTAAGCACAAACCATGATATATATATATCAGACTATGATAATTTTTGGACGTATTACTAGTTATGATTTGTTCTTTTCAAATAATAGTATTTGGCTTCTAGCTTAGATTCTCATAACTTTTACATGAAAGAAGTTTCCTAAGATTACTTAGGATAAGAATTGTCATGGCAAATATTAACTAGTTGAGCTAAAGAGCTAACAAATGAAAAAATCTTGTGATTCACAAGATTTGCTCAAAAACTGAATTTAAGGTATTATTCATATGGGTTGATCAATTGCTGGATTTGGTGCTAATTCAATAACACCCCTCTGGATAGCATCAGGTTTAGTTGAAACATATTTAAATTATGTAGCATAGAGAATATTACTGGGCTAGTCAAATAACTGGGTCCATATTATAACACACTGTTTAATAAAGTTTTATCATAAGAAAATTCTTTTTTTTTCTTTGTATCTGCATTCTAGTACAGTGTCTGGCACATAGAAGAGACTTAGTAAATGCATGTTGACTTGACTTCATTTTTATTGATATTTCTATTGATTACCACTGAGGAAATTCTCTCTCCTAATTCAGATCAAGCAATTATTCTGCAACTGATAATCTTAGAGAATTATCTGGTACACTAAAAGGTTAAATGACTTGCTCAGGGTCATACAGCCAGGTATATCAGAGATGGGACTTGAATCCAGGACATCCTGACCTTTTAGCCAGTTTTCATTCCACTATACTATGCTTCCTTATTGAGTCAAAAGATATCAAGAATAATTCATACTGGGTGATTGATGGAACCTTCAAAATACTTACTGGTTATTGTTTGTACAATGGAGATATAATCGAAGTTTCTTTTTGTCTGGACTTTTCACATTAGCTGTCAACACCCTGGTGCCAACCAGTTGTTTGAACATGAGTGACAGCCAATAATCCTATATGAAAAAATAAGTAGGTTTTATTTGTTTTGTCAAGGTTAAAAGTACCAGGCTGATGTTTGTCTCAGGTCAGACAAAGGAGCATGTATTAAATACCAATCAAGGATCAGGAACTGTGAGGATACAAAGAAAGACAAAAAAAGAAACAGAAAACAAACAAAAAAGCCCCATGCAAACAATAATGTATACAGGAGACAGAATAAATTGGAGATTATATTAAAGCAAGGGCATTGGCATTAATGTGTTCCTGTTAGACTCTGTAAGCACTTATTAAGCACTTACTGTGTGTGCCAAGTAATGTACTAAGTACTCTAGATACAAAGAATGGCAAAAGATAGCCCCTGCTCTCAAGGAGTTTATAATCTAAATGGGAGAGACAATAAGTAAACAACTATGTATAAACCAATCTCAGTGAGGATAAATTAGAACTCATCTCAGAGTTCTGGTGCTAAGATTAGGGAGGATTAGAAAAGGCTTCTTGCAGAGAAAGAACTTGAAATGAGACAGGAGAAAAGACGGGACAGCCTGGAGAGGGATATCACCAGGACCCTTCCAAGGATCCCCTACTTCAGACAAGGGCTTAGTTATTACAAGAATCTGAATCAACATAATACTCAGCCAGTAACTGTCATGGAAACCTTAGTAGATATAAGAATTATCTTCTATATGTGTATGTTAACATCAACTATATTGAAATTATTTGCCTTCCTTGTATATTGTCCATAGAAAGCCAGGTATTCAAAGAGTTGGGGTACTGCTTCAGGGAACTAGTTACACTTGGTTTAACTACAGAGATAATTCAGAATGGGCACAGGGGATAGGAATTGTACTTTCCTTAGTACAGGAAACTCTCATGTGTGGAAACCTCTTTATTAATCAAGGCTGTAATCTTTTCTACAATTTAGGGCTTTGGGGAGGGATCCTAGAACACTGACTGATAACTTGTCAGTAGATATCAGAGACAGAATTAGAACCTAGATGTTCCCCATATTGAGACCAGCTCTATACCAGACTGCTCAATTCAGGATACATGTAGGAAATAGATAAATTACATTTTTATAAGGTCATTAGCCAAAGAATGACAGACTCTAAATTACAAATAGACTTTTTAAACTTCGTGGACCACTATAGATAAAGAGCAAGTTTGCTGAGAAATCTACCCACAAACCACACAAGCTGGGCATACTATTGACACCTCCTCTCAACTCTTTCTAATATTTCTTAGCATTGTTGCACACATTTTACTTTTCTAGTTTGAAGAACTACAAGACTGTTCAGTTGGGAGGAGGGTAAGACATGACTAGAACTACATTTCTTATTTAACTTTAGATGCAATAGTAAAGGTAATAAGATTTCCAATGACACAGCCACGACTATGGACTCCAATAGGTAAGCTGTCAAAGGATATAAATGAGCAGCTTTCAAGGAAAAAAGATGCAAAGAATTGACAATCATATGAAAGACTACAGAAAACCACTAACATTAGAGAAATTAAAATTAAAACAGCTACCTCAAACCTGCCAAACTGGCCAAGATAATTTTAAAAATGTGAAGCCAAGATTAGAGGGACTAACTATGTGCATGCATATGTTTTATCTCCCTGACAAGATTGTAAGTTTTAGAAAGGCAGGGGGCCATTTTATTTTTCTTTGAATTTCTCTCAGCACCTAGCATATGGGGACACATATAAGCACATAAAGAAGGAAAAAAAAAAAAAGCATGTGGCTTGTAAAAGGAATATTGAAAGGGCTGTGGAAAGTTAGGCATACTATTCTATTCACTGTTAAAGCAGTTGTGAATTGGTCCAAAGATAGGCACACTAATGTATTCACTGTGTTTGGAACTGTATGAGAAAAATGGTTAAGATGGTTAAAATACTCTTTCCCTCCAAAGATGTATTGTGTATAAACCCAATATTACAGGAAGAAACTCCTAAATAAGAGAGGCTGTTTTATCTTATGCTTTGAATCCTCAGGGCTTGACACTTAAGGAATACTTGTTAATTGGTTAAATGAGACAAAAGACCGAGGGTAAACTACCATACATACTAAAATATTTGTAGCAGCACTTCCTGTGGTAACTAATTAGTGGAGGCAAAACAACCATCCATGTCTGAACAAATTGGTATATAAACACAATGGACTGCTATTGTGCACAAGGAATATATGGAATTCAAAGAACCTTGGGAAGAATGATGAAGAAGAACCAAGAGAATAACATACACAATGACTACAATAATGTAAAGGAAAACAACACAAAAAGATATCAGAACTTAGATCAATGAAATGGCCAATCATGACTCCAAGACTGACAATAAAACATACTTTTCCCCTTTCATTAAAGATGGAGGGTCTACAGGTAAGAAATGAGGCATACATTGTCAGACATGATCAGTGGGTCAGTTTGCTTTATTCTATATCCTTAAGGAAGGATTTCATGAAAGGGTATTTATTGGGAAATAATAGCAAAGTAGTTTTTTTTTAATCAATAAAAAGTTATGTTTTGTTTTAAAGGTAGAAAATTCAAATATGATTTTTTTCCCCTGGCCTGAAAATGCTGAATGGGACCAGGTAAAGAGTTCCCAAAAGTCTATGAGATGGAGTAGGTCAGACCTTAGGCCTAAGTTGCAAGAAGTCACATGATACCTTTTAGAGATCTGTAAGGCAGAAAAAGTCAAATCCCAGTTGTCTAAGCTTCAGGAAGTTACATGACCCACAGGAAGTATCTTTTCAGTCCATCCAATGAACCCAGGTTTCTTGCTATTTAACCAGATTCACAATTTCTGGCTCATTAGATCAGGCACATGCTGGGAGATGGAAACTGAGTGACTCTATGTCTGCTCAAGCTTGAGCCTCTCCTTGCAAGGACCGAATAAACACTTCCTGTTTGTATCTGAAGATGCCTCTGAGGGGTCAGTTTGGGTAAAGGGGTCTGGCACCCCAACCACACAGCTTATGGGAGCTCGTCTGGAATCTGTGACTTCCCCTTAGCTTTTCAGCTTCTTAAAAATATTTTGTAGGGTTATTATCCTTGAGAAATAATTTCTTTAAGTTACATAGGTCCCAATGAAGGAATGAGTTTACTGATCATCTACAACTTTGTTAAATAGGAACAACTTATAATGATTGGCTTTTACATCAAGAATGTTGAGCTTAAAGGCCACCTCCTCAGATATCAAGATGAGTTGTAAATTTTATATGATGAATTTCTTACAATTACATGGAGATGGATCACTATTAAATGATATGTGCTAGAATTGTGAGTTTTTTTACTTTAAGCACAAAATCTGAGAAATTTGTGTGCAAATATTGAAACATTACTACTGGAAATTTAAATCTGTATTTGATTTAGTTTTAAGTTTAAAACATAGATTATTCATATATTTTAACATATTTAACATGTATTGGACTACTTGCCATCTAGGGAAAGGGGTGGGAGGAAGGAGGGGAAAATTTGGAACAGAAAGTTTTGCAAGAGTCAATATTGAAAAATTACTCATGCATAGTTTTATAAATAAAAAGTTTTAATAAAATTTTTAAAATAAGTTATTAAAACAAAATTTTGGTAGCTTACCTTGGGGAGTCACATGTTTGTATCCCCTAATTAGATGAAGTATATTGCTTTCTAAAATATATATTGGATAATTTGTAAAAAAAAAAAAATTATGCTGGACACATGTATAAGTTTTATGAAATTTGGTTCAAAGTTATTTAGAAATTAGCTATATTGTGAATCTTAAAGTTTTTTTTAAGAGATAATTTAAAAAACAAGGGACATGAAAAATTGATTTGCAAAAGCAATTGGTCATTTGAATGGAACGTCTAGTTAAATATCACAAGGTAAAGTACTGATTTTTAAAATAACTTTTTTTTTTTAAATTTAATAGCCTTTTATTTACAGGATATATACATGGGTAACTTTACAGCATTAACAATTGCCAAACCTCTTGTTCCAATTTTTCACCTCTTACCCCCCCACCCCCTCCCCTAGATGGCAGGATGACCAGTAGATGTTAAATATATTAAAATATAACTTAGATACACAATAAGTATACATGACCAAAACGTTATAAAATAACTTTTAATTGGTGTATGTGTTAAAATTGAAAATAACTGTAAATTATGTGAGATTCCTATCCATTTTTGTGATAGCCTGTATTATGTTTATTTAGCTATCACTTATGAAAATTGTGAAATTGCTAACTAAATTACTTAAGATTATTGTCATGACATTGGAACCTAAAAGTTGTTAGGTATTATGTGGGTTATGTAGACACCAGATGACGATAGGCACCAAAGTTAGAGTTTGGTCATGTGAGTTATTCACACTGACCATTATCTTTGGTAAAAGATTTATTATGGAAAGGGCAAGCTCCTAGTGCTACTTGCCATTTGCCAGGGGAAAAGAGACACCCCATGAGGTTGGGGCATGTCTTTGGCTGGCAGACTCCACCAGGAAGGGGAAAGGGAAAGATCTCTCCTTGGAAAGGTGAAGATTTAACTCGCCCTACCCCCATTAGGTGTGGCTACTTTTTAGAAGTGAGATAACAAACCTACTCACTGGAATTCACCTCCCTCTTTCCCCCCTTTGCTGGTTAAACGAAATTACTTTAACATTAATTGCTTTTGTTATTTAAAAGAATAGCTTATATTTACATGGTGTTAATAACTGAATGTTAGTTTTTATTTTTCAAGTTTATGACTGCTTTAAGGCAAGGTCATTTTTGATGTTATATCAAAGATTCCATTGCTTAGCAATGCAAGAAACTTTTAAGAGTTTTGTTAGAACACGAGATCTCTGAAAATCATTATTTTTACTAAAGTCTCCATCTGTCTTCAGCAAATTATCTAATATTTATTAAATGCTTATTTAATGAATATGATAACAAATCTGATTTATAGATTTCTTGAAGTACCTAGAGCAGAATTTTAACCCAATATCTCTGCACTAGTTTTGGCTATGTTTTGCAAGTGTGTTTGATAGGTTATACACAATGGTTTGTAAGATTTTTTTTGTTTGTTTTTATATAGACCTGAAGCTTCTGATTGGTGAAATTTGCTATTGAGATGAAATTTCTTGGGACTGTAACTAATAATTTGGATAATTGCCTGATGGATCATTAAGTCAGTAACCCACTATTCCAGAGAAATGCCATAAGTTACTCAGGTGGGTGTCTTATCTGGGCAAGAGTTGGGAGGACAACTTTAGCCTCTACTTACAGTGGGATCCCTTTGACTCAGTTTCCCAGAATCTGGCTATGAGATGGAAACTGCATGATTGGTTGTCAGAGCTAAGAATGCTTTACCCTGAGATGTATGTATCCTCACATTGAGGCCCTGAAGAATCAGTTTTTGACTGATTATATTATAATATAATATAATATCATGCTTTTTCCTCTTATAGCAAATTTCTGTAATCACACAAGTGGTCAATGGAAGATATAAGGCACAATACTAGTATGTAGATGATATCTTGATCCACAGCCCACCCCTGGAGGCTTCTCAGGCTACAGCCATAAAACCTTTAACTTTCTTGCTTCCTGAGACAAGAGTTTCTTTGTCTGAAGGCCCACTTTGTCCAAGTATTTGGGCCACCTCTCACTTCCCTCTTGCTCATGGGAAGAAGAAGCACACAGTCTTAGCACACCCTGATCAGGCCAAGGTTTTTAGAACCTTGAAAGCTAAACTAACCTCTTACCTGGGCCTTAGCCCTACCTAAAACCTTTTACATTGTACCCTGAGGGAAAGTGGGGCCAGGTCCTAGAGGTTTCTGGGACCCTATCCTAGGCCCTTTATTTACTTCTCAAATAAACTCGATGTCTTTGGGGATGACTCTCCTGCCTTAGAGCTATCTGCCACAGCCTAATTGAGGAAACTCCTAAGCTCATCCTGAGCCAATTGTTGGAGATTCTAGCCCCCTTACAAATGCTTTAGAGCATTTTTGCCTATATCAGAATTGGGGAAAGGAATGAGAGTGAACATCTATACTGACTCCAACATGTTTTGCATGACCCATGGGGCTATATGGAAAGAAAGGAGATTTTTTGACAGCCAAACATTCCTCCATTAAGTACATTGGGGAACAATTACTGCAAGCTGTCCATGAACCTAGAGAGGTTTCTATCATATTTCCTAAGAAAGGGGGATTCACTTTAGACCAAGGGAAACAGGATTGCAGATTCAGCTGCCCGTGATGTTTCCCCTTAACCATGGCACCTTTAATTTCCCAACTCCTGACTCCTGCATTCCCTCATATAGCTGCCAGGCAAATAAATTCTGAAAAGACAGTTAAAAAGGCTTGCACATGTGCCCCCTTGCAGGGACTTCAAACTGCTTTTGATTTTGTTAACACCTGTACTAATTGGGTTACAATTACAAGCCTTCCCTTGTAAAATGAAAAGGCTCTAGAGTTTTTGCTAAAGGAGATCACATACTCACTGAAGGGCACAATATTGCACCTATTGCCCCTTCTCCTTTGAGGAAACAAAAGCTAGAATTCCTAGGGAATTTACCCTAGGAAAAGCTGTTTGGATAAAAGGCATTTATGATAGCCTCATCTCCCCTCACCCCTGGGTGGGGTTTCTGGTTACTGTTACTGTCCCTAGTAACCTCCATATTAGTTACATTTTTGTTTATTCCTTCTCTTTTGCTCATATTTTGTCCTTGTATTTTAATCTACTTATGAGAATTGTTTCTTCCAGACTTTGAGTCATGAAATTCCAACCACTTGGTCAATCTAATGCCTGATTCTGACATTTAGCACCAGATGCTGCTGCTACCGCCTACAAATCTCCCTTTTTCAGTCTGGACTCCACTGGGTGGGGCCAGCTATATGCCCCTTGTCAGCCTGAAGCAGCTCCAGAAGATGAGACCTTCTTCCCTTTGTCCCAAATGAATCTGGGTCTGGACTGCTTGAGGTGGGAAGGATGTGACAATGGCCCTGAGGCCCCAGGCCTCCACAGTGCTGGAGTTCTATGGCTGCCAGATGCCAATCTGTTCTGTGATGGCAGGGTTTCCAAGGCAGAGAGGGGAGTTGGTGGAAGCGGGGTCTCTAATTTCTGCTCATTGCTTTAAGCAGCAATATCCTGTCACCCGTTTGCTTATGCACTTAATCATTAGAGTAATTCAAGATTTAGCCAAATTCAGGAGTAGCTAAAGTGGTTCCTGAAAGCTTCCACTGATGGACAGGTACTGGTTCTAAATGGCAGGGGGCAGACTACAGTTAGTACTGAAGAGGGACCAGTCTGAAGGCCCAGGTTACAGAGATGCCCTAGTGGAAGAAATATATATCAGGATTGGGATGAGAAATCCTGAAACTGAAGAAAAAGAGGGGGAACTGAATGGGACCAGGTGAAGTTTCTCAAAGTCTATGAGATAGAATAAGTCAGACCCTAAGCCCAAGTTGCAAGAAAGTCTGTAAGGCAGAAAAGGTCAAACCCTAGTTGTCTAAGCTTCAGAAGGTATAGGAAATACCTTTTCAGTCCATCCAATGAACCCAAGTCTCTTGCCATTTAACCAGATTCACTATTTCCGGCTCACTAGACCAGGTACATGCTGGGAGATGGGAACTGAGGGACTCTATGTCTGCTCAGGTGTGCTTGGACCTCTCCTTGCAAAGACCAAATGTAAACTCTTCCTGTTTGTATCTGAAGGTATCATAGGTATATGAGTGGTCAGTTTGGGTAAAATGGTCTGGCACCTGAACCACACAATGTGGTTTCATATTTTTAGTTATGAATCTAAGAGGATATTGGATTTACCTCATACCACTTAAAAGCTATTAATTCTTTCATTTTAACAGGAGATAAACTTCAAATTAAGAATAAAGGAAAAATGCATTTCTGTGCCTTCCTATTTCTCATTCACATTGTCAAATAACCTATGACAACATAGATGACTACATATCATTAAAGAACGATAAGCTTTCTTAGAATGACCAGCTACAATCAATTCACAAAAAATGGGGAAGTAACAGTCACTTACAGGCAAGGGATCAAAGTTTCCATCTACTAAGTGATAATTTCCAGCTCCAAAGAACACTTGTCTCATTACCACCTCAATGCCCATTTTAGCTGACAGACCTAATTTGTCCAACCACCTATAAAAGAAATAGACAAAGAGTGATTTTAAAAAGCAGAGGAAAACAACTCAATTTCAAGTATAGCAAAACCAGGAATGAAATAATTGTTTTAAATTATAACTATTATTTCAATTATTAAATATATGGATATCTGAATTCTGATCTCTGTGTTGTTTTCCTTTCATAACTGTCATCATTATATATATTATGTTCTTAGTTTACTTTTTTCTGCATTTGTTCATATAGATCTTCCCAAGTTTCTTTGGATTTCATATATTCCTCATACAAGATCATTAGAATCATCTTCCTTTCTCATTTTCATATTTCAACAAAAGTAAAGAATTTCAAATCAATGCATAAGCTTTAAATGACTAATAAAAAAAAGGGGGGGGGAAATTCACAATCAGGACCAGCCAATTTTCTACAGGGAAGCTGGACAAATTCCTTTAATTGATAGATTAAATTCCTTCCCTTACCAAGTCTATCATGATGTAAAAATTGGTTTCATTACATCATCAGACAGGTAATCAGTGCATCTAAGAGAAGATTCAGTCTGTTAAGGAAGGAAATGTGTAATCACTTAGTCCAGTCAAACCTTCTTAGCAAAAGAAACCTAGATCTAATCAGAGAATTTTAGAATTGGACAAAGGAACTTTGAAGGTCACCTAGTTCCTTTCTCTCATTTCACAGGTGAAGAAACAGAAGCTAAAAGGAATAAGGAGGAAAAATGAAAATTAGGATGTCTATTGACTCCCAGAGAATTTTTCACTCATTTTACCCCAAAGTAAATTCCATTAAGATTGTTTCTTGGATGAGAGAAATAATTTTAATTTCAACATTATTTATGACTTTCATTTGCCATGACTTTTCTTGTCAGAAGTATTGTTAGTATTTTTGGGCAATCAGTAAAAATTTTCAGATAAAAATTCCTTATTAATTTTAGAACAAACAATTTTGATCCCCCCTGCATGGTTATTTGTTCTATTCTTAGAACCTAAAGAGAAAGGAGAACTTAAATACTTTTCCCAAAAGAATAGAACTTTGATGAATAAACTGTTGGTAGGATTAATGGCCTTCTAAGGAAGTGGTGTTTTTTAAATGCAGAGAACTTAACTGAAGTGCATTTTATATAAAAACAGTATTTTGTGCATCTTTGGCAGTCTCTCAACATTTTGTAAGATATGAATGGCATGATCATTATATTTGCGGTTGACACCAAGTCATAACAAAATGACAATCAGTATCCAAAAGCATCTAGCACCTGCATCACAGGTATAGAACTTCTCCCTCTGAGTTTATGTGAATATTTCCATATGTGTATGTGGCTATGTAAATATAGATACACACATGTATAAGTACCTATATATATATATATATATATATATATATATATATATATATACACACATTCTATATACCTAAATAAAACATGTATACATACACACATTATATATAAGCAATGTTCTCAAATTTAAAACTCTTAAGATATACTATTTCTAAGTGCAGTTATTTATAGAAATGCATCTTTTGTTTATTTATGGCATATGCTAAAGTACAAAAAAATTCTAAAATCTTGGATTTTTTTTTCTTAAAATAATTTAACTACCCTTGAGTCTATATAATATGCAAAGTACTAGTCACAATCAATCCATTATCTTTATCCAAATCTGTGACTAAGCATATTGTATTATCCTCTCGCCATAAAGGGCATCCTTTGTACAGGTTTTCTGGTCAAAAGGATGGATATTGTGAAATACTATACTTTGAACCCTCAAAGTTCTGGTATCTGTTTATAACTTGAGATGAGTATCGATATACTCACGTAAAACCAGCAGCATAAGTATCTGACAGCTTAGGAGCCCCACCTCCATAAGCTGAGCTTGTTTCTCCCAACCAAACCTTCTTGCCAGGTCTGGTCTCATTCACAACCTGCAGAACAGAAAAGTCTACTTGGTAATTGCAAATAAAAACAGCTGAGATATATAATTTGTGACATTAAATATCCCTGTGGCACATTACATAAGCTCTATTATCATGAATTACAGACTTTTCAGAAATATCATTCTTAACACTGTCAGAAAAATTCTTAAATTATTCTAAAAATGATATGCTTTGGGTAATTTTATTTGGAAACTATTTAATTTTATTTCTATTATTAGGGAATAGAAAGAAAGAAAAAATAAAGGAACTTGCATTGCAACCCAGGATATAATTACAGAATCACAGAATTATAGAATATTTTAAAAATTTTTATTTTCATTTTGAGCTCCAAATTCTCTTCTTCCCCAGAACCGCAGAATCCAAGAGATGGGAGAAATAGCATAGGCAATTCTATCTTCTTTCTCCCTCTGGGCTTCCACAGTTCATTCATGTCCCACCCAAAATCCTACTGTTTTCATAAAGCCTTTCCCAATTCCCCTTAATGACAGCTCTTTCCCTTTGTAATTAGCTCCAATTTATTCTGTCATATTTTGTTTGTCTATAGCTTCTTGCATAGTCTCCCTTACTAATGTGTCTTCTCAGCTGACCTTGAGGGTGAGGACTGTCTTATGCTTTCCTTTGTCTCCACATGTCTTAGCATAGTGCCTAGCATATAGTAGGTTCATGTAGTAGATACTTAATAAAGTCTGCTTCTTAATTGACTAACTGACCAATAGTATCTGCATAAGTATTCTTTAGAACTTATCTGATCACTGGTCAGATTTATCTTCATCGAGAAGGAGCCCTCCAAACTCTTTGAGGTAGCCCACAACATTTATTTGTTTTATTTTTAACTTATGGAATAAAATAAGCACTTTCATAATATAGTATAATTTAAAAAAAAGATGTTTGCACACAAAATTCTAAATCTGTTATGTACAACTTGTTATTCCTTTTGAATATATAGTACAGTTACCACATAAATTTCTTTATTTCTTCTATTTTTCTCCCTTTCTGCCCCTCTCCCCCAGAGATAACTACCATTAGATACAAATATGTATATATATATATATAATGTGTAAAATCATTCTATATATATTTTTATTTATCAGTTCTTTCTCTGGATGCAAATAGTGTGTCTTTTCTACAATGTCTTTTCTATAACATGGTGCCCAGCCCTACAGATGGCATCTGAAGGCATGGTAGCACTACTCCCTCCCTAACTTTTCTTCAATCATTCATTCAGTAGGAACAAAGACGCTCTGAGGAACTTGTTTTTGTAGTGAATAGGGGAATTTTTGACCTATGAATGAACTGGTCAGTCAGCTGATAGCAATGTTAGAAATGTTTCTTGATTTGTGAGGAAATTTGCATTTTTAACCAAAAAACTTAGAACACGCAAATCTACAAAATACAGACTTTTACAATTTTTGTTGTATAAAAGAAAAAAAAATGTACCTGAAAAACTTTTTGTGCTGAGAAAACAAATGTATCCAATACTTCAGGGTTTAAAAAATCCTCTTGGGTAGCATTTCGTCCATTCACATAGTAGCTGAAATACATACTTACATATAATATATGCAGATTTTTTAAAAAGTAAAGATTTTAAATTTTTATTTTTTATGGAAATCAGCAATGCTCACCCTACTACTCAACATCAGAACATGGGAATTTCAAATTTTTCTTTCTAATTTATCACAAGAAAGAGACTGAGACTTGGAAAAGTACTACCACATCCTATTGCCTGGAAAAAAGTGGTAGATTTTTTTTTTTTCTGAAATGAGATAAAGATATCATTGTTATAAAGGATGTCCTGACTGAAAGTGTTAGTGCACTTTAAAGTGGTTGGAACTTAAACACTCTCAGAGCTTTAAAACACATTGAAATTTTTTGGGACAACCTATAAAAGTGCTAAATGCTTTCTGGTAAGAAGGTGATATTTTGGTCATCTATATAAATCAAGTCACAGGAAATCGTTTTTGGACTTCAGTAACACAATTATCTCAACTAGCCTCATCACTTATAAATGTGTTAATCATTTATTCATTTTTCAAACATGTATTAAGAGCTTGCTGTGTACAAGGCACTATTCTAGGCACAGAGAGAGATACAAAACTAATTAAAAGTTATAGTTCTCCAAAAAGGAAATGAGAATATTCTCTTTTTCTCTTTAAAGGTGGGGGACTCTGGGTAGTACAGAACATTGAAGATGCTCCCAAATTCCACTGACTGGCTTAACTGTTTTGTTTTTCTCTTTCTGATTCTTTGCTATGAGGGATAGTACTTAGAGTGGGAAAGGAAGGAGAGATATACATGAAAATGAAAGTAATACAGAAACAAAAAACATGGACCGTGCCCTTGGTGAGTTTATAATCTTCATATTCTTTCTAAGTCAAGGCACTTCACTGGTATCTATGAGATATAAAAAGGAATAGAAGAAAGTCTCAAGCATTGGATAGAGCTAATATGGCAGATTTATATGAGAAGGGATGTGGAATCATAAATCTGTTGGAATAGGAAAACATCCCTAGCACTTAGCATAGAGCCTTGCAGACAGTAGGATAATAATATATATAAATATAGGAATATATTAATAAATATAGGAAACCAAAATGAATAATATGGAAATATTTTATACAATTTCACACGTATAACCTATATCAGACTTGCTTACCATTTTAGGGAGGCAATAAGAGAGGAATAGAGGGATTAGAATTTGGTACTAAAAAATTAAAAAATGTTAAAAATTGTTCTTAGGTGAATTGGGGAAAATTTAAAAATTGTTAAACAATAAATGTGGAAGCAAGATTTTTGATATTAAATATAGAATATTTAACATTATATATATGTGTGTATATATATATATATGTGTGTGTGTGTGTGTGTGTGTGTGTATATAAAATTTAGGACCACAGATGACTAGTAATCTTTCTTTAATAGTATTAAGAGTGAAAAACATACTTACTGATGCCATGTGATTGCATCAATTACTCCTCCCCCAACATTCAGAAAGCTAAAAAAAAATGCATTATTATATCATTTCTCAGTCTTCATATGGACATGCTTTAAAAAAAAAAAAAAAGCCTAGTTAGTGGATTAATAATTAAATCTGGAAATAAAAAATCCAGTACATTTCAGAGGCAGCTAAGTGGTACGATATATGGAATGCTGGACGTGGAGTTATAAAGTCCTACATTCAAATTTGATTTTAGACACTATCTGAGTGACCATGAGAAAGTTGCTTAGCCTCTGTTTGCCTCAATTTCCTCATCTGTCAAATGGGGTTAATAATATTGATTCCCTTCCAGGCTTGTGAGAAGCAAAATGAAATATTTGTAAGTAATATTTGCAAACTTTAAGGCTTCAGTAGCTTAAAATGATTCCCCAGTGATCTTTGTTAAAGGCACTACACCCCATTGTAGGCTTGCCAAAGCCTGTCCCCACCTCAATTGTTTCATTTCAGCAAAGCTTCCAATTAAACAGGAATTTGAATTTACCTCTCACTTCCTCCAGATCTAATAAAGTAGAGATCCTGGCACTTCCCACAAAAAGAAAAGCATTTCTTACTTCTAAGTAATTTAAACTTAGGCCTTCACTTTTTTTAGATAAAAAAGAAACTTTCTTACCTCCTTAGCAGTTTCTCACTGTTCTTCCGAAGTTGACCAATATCAGGTCCAAATAGTTTTGCATTTTTGAAATCATACATTTTTAGAAGTGAATGCAATTTAATAAAGTCTTTTCCCAGTTGAGACCCGTTAATATAAATTCCAGACTTCTTCCTAAAACTGTTGGGTTCTGAAAGATAACAATTCTCTCTATATAATTGCTTATCTCTAAAATTTATATCTTCTATAAAGATGACATGATTTCTCAGTTCTAAAGAGATTATAATCTTACTTCAAAAAAAGAATAAAACAAATCAACAATTGTAACACAACAAATATTCAAAATTAGCTACAAAAAAAATCTTACTCACTTATGAAATCCACTATAAGGCTAGGGAAAACTGGGAGTAGGACTTTTTTATCTTTCCAAAATGGAAATTAATTTGAATTTAAAAGCTTTAAAAAATGCATAAAATCTTTAAAAGGACTAAGCTAATCTCTGTGGATTTCATGCCATCTACTATAATATAGTAGAAATTGAGTTAAATCATCCATCTAAAAGGTTAACCTGAAGAATGAATTGATTGATTGTCTGGGGATTCATTAGTTCAAGATAGTCAAAGGGCTGAAAAGTTAATTTCAGTTAGCAAGCATATCATTGTTCTTCTGGCATCATATTTGATCATTGTGTTGATAAGGTTTCCTAAATCTCTCTCAAGACTTTGTTTATGTAATTTTTTAGTGGAAGGGGGATACATTTTTCTCTTGGTTCTCAGAACTCTCTTTTGCATCTGTTTTGCAAGTTTTCCCAGATTTTTATAAAACTATTCTTTTCATGATTTCTTGCAGTATTCTGTCATATTCATATAACATGATTTTTTTCAGGCATTCCCAATATGACGGAGATCCTTTAGTTTCTTGTTCTTTGCCATCACAAAACATCTAGGAATATTGCTGTACATATAAATCTTTTTCTTCTTTCTTCAGTCTCTTTGAGATATAGACCTAGTAGTGGTACACTAGCCTTACTACCCTAACAAGTTTGCTATTTAGAAAGTCTTTTTTTTTTTTAATTTAATAGCCTTTTATTTACAGGATATATACATGGGTAACTTTACAGCATTAACAATTGCCAAACCTCTTGTTCCAATTTTTTACCTCTTACCCCCCCCACCCCCTCCCCTAGATGGCAGGATGACCAGTAGATGTTAAATATATTAAAATATAAATTAGATACACAATAAGTATACATGACCAAAACGTTATTTTGCTGTACAAAAAGAATCAGACTCTGAAATATTGTACAATTAGCTTGTGAAGGAAATCAAAAATGCAGGTGTGCATAAATATAGGGATTGGGAATTCAATGTAATGGTTTTTAGTCATCTCCCAGAGTTCTTTTTCTGGGCATAGCTAGTTCAGTTCATTACTGCTCCATTAGAAATGATTTGGTTGATCTCGTTGCTGAGGATGGCCTGATCCATCAGAACTGGTCATCATATAGTATTGTTGTTGAAGTATATAATGATCTCCTGGTCCTGCTCATTTCACTCAGCATCAGTTCGTGTAAGTCTCTCCAGGCCTTTCTGAAATTATCCTGTTGGTCATTTCTTACAGAACAGTAATATAGAAAGTCTTTTTTTAAACTTACACTATGAAAATGTTTAAATGTCAGGAAGTTACGAGAAGTTTTTGGATATGGGAAAAGGGAGGTGAATAAGTACTCAATTAACTTTATTCATTTTCCCAAGAAGCATGCATGATCTGATATCTGTCATTCCTGATTTGGACTACTGCAAATCAACCTGGGCCTAAGTCTTCCATGAATGGCCTATACAATATGAGAATATAATATATACTCATTTCAGGGTACTGTGTGGTGGAAAGAGCATGAAATAGCAAATCAGGAGGCCTGGATTCTCTTCCTAATTAGTCAAGTTCAAAACCTTTCTAAATTCTCAAAGTGTCCCTCATCTATAAAGAGACTCTGTGTGTGGCTGGAGTAGATGAACCTAAGTTTCTTCCCAACTATAACCCTGATTATTCACATTATATAACGGATAAGTGTTTAACAGTATAATTTTTAAAAATCACAACCATTTACTGATATGTCACCTTTCCCCTCCTGGTATTTCCCAAAAAAAACCAGTAGGCAAAAGAAAGGAACTGTGTCTGATAGCTCTAGCAACATTCTGCATTCATAGAACCTCACCACTATCAAGAGATGCGAACTATTTTTTCTATGTCCTCTCTGAGACATAAATCTAGTGCAGTGGATACAGTGCTGGGCTAGGATACAGCAAGACCTGAATTCAAATCCAGGCTCATTTACTCACTAGGATCTGACCCTGGGAAGGTCACTTAACCTCTGCATGCCTCAATTTCCTCAACTGTCAAATGAGGATAATAACATAGAGTTGTGAGTATGATGAGATTAATATAAGTATAGCATTTAGCACAGTGCCTGACACATAGCAGATACTGTGTAAATGCTGATTCCCTCCTTTTCTTTCCTCAAGAAAAATTAGACCACAACTAGTTGTATTTTGACTCTCTCAATGTTGTTGTCATGGACATTATTATTGTCATGGTATAAATTGTTCTCTGGTTCTGGGCTTTTTTTTTTTCTGTTTCAGTTCTTAGAATCCTTTATTTTTCAGTTCCTCAAAAATGTCAGCTCCTATGGTACAATAGTGTTTCATTATATTTGTATGCCATAATTTGCTTAATCATTTCCCAACTGAAAAGTAGCCACTTGTTTCCTTTTTTTTTTTTTTTTAAACTACCACAAATAAATGCTGTTGTGAATATTTTGGTAAATAGGAACCTCTTTTCTGTCTTTAACATCCTTGATGTACATACTCAAAAGTAGGATCACTGAGTCAAAGTGGATGAACAATTTGATGACTTTTCTCCCATAATATAAAATTATTTTCTAGAACTGTTGGTCTAATTCCCAGCTCCATCAGGTATTATTATGCTTGTCTTCTTTTCAGAAGACTTCAATATCAATTATTTCCATTTTTGTTATCTTTGCCAATTTGACAAATATGTATTAAAATGTCAGGGTTGTTTTAGTTTGAATTTCTATTATTATTTGAGATTTGGAAAGTTTTTTCATGATTGTTGACAACTGATTGGATATGTAGGGTGGGTGAGAATGATAAGTCAAAGAAGCCACCAAGATTGGGAGCCTGAATAATTTGGAGGATGGAAGTACCTTCAAATAATAAAGGAGTTTAAAATGGGGGAGGTTTGGCAGCAAAGATAATGAGTTTTGTTTTTTGGACATGTTGACTTTAATATAGCCATGGGCTATCTATTTTGAGAGGTCCATCAAGCAGTTGGAGACATGGGATTGGAACTCAAAAGAGAGATTATGGGTGGATAAATAGATGATGGAATTATTTAAATAGAGATGATCATTGAATCTATGGGAATTGATGGGACCACTGAATAAGAGAATATAGAAAAGAAGAAATGAGATGGTCCAGTATAGGACCATGGGGACACACCAGCTAATGGATCTATTATAAGTGAAGATCTAGCAAAAGAGATTGAGAAGGGATGGTCAGACAGGTAAAAGAAAAACCAATAGAGAGCAGTATCACAAAAACCAAGAAATCGAGAGAACCTAGGATAAGGGTTATATATTGCAAATATATATCCAAGGTATATTAGCAGAGATAAGGACTGAGAAAAAGGTCATTATATTTGTCAATTAAGAGATTTGGTGACTTTGGAGAAGGCAAGTTCAAGTAAGTGAAGTAGTTGGAAGTGTAAAGGGCTCATAAGAGAGTGAGAAGAAAGGAAGTAGAGGCACTAAGTTTTCAAAGAGATTATCAGAGAAGGGAAAGAGAGGTATAGGAAGAAAGCTATCATGGATGGCAAAAAGACAGTACAAGGAATCAGCAACAACTTCCTCAGGCAAATCAGCATGGTAAACATAGAAGCCAGAAAATTATGCTTGGCTAAATCAATGATGTATTTTTACTGAATACCCCTTTCATTCAACTCAAGTAAACACCTTTTTGGTTGGACTACATTCTTAGATGGACTACAAGTGTCTGTGTTCCAGTTCCAAATTCAAGCATCAGGCTTAGCTGAATAAGGTCAGGTCTATAACAGGAAAGCTAATCGTTAACATATTTTCTAGAAATAGTTTACCAAGTCCCTAACAGAGGTCTGGGCCTCTGGCATATACTATAAGTAAAGTTTTGGAGGACAGAAAGCATGGATGCTATCTGGCTCTAAAGAAAGGGTAGATTCATATTAAGGGTCTTCAAGATACCTTGCAGGATAAGATCAGAGTGTTCAGGCTTTCAGGAGCTGGTAATAAGGTAGAAAGTGGGGGATGCTATGTAAGTCAGAAGAAAAGGAGATAGAAGGATGAAAATAAACTGTCTGTTAAAAGTTTTGTTAGGTGTTAGTTGTGAGTAGCTCTAAAACCAATGGAACTTCTTAAAAATAGGAGATGCAGAAGTTGCTGGCCTCAGCTAAGTAATTCTCTAGTCAAGCAGATGGTAAGATGGGCTCAGCAGTGGATCCAAGAAGATATAGGGAAATTGTTTTCTACATGCAATTTCAAAAGGCATCTCAATGCAGCAGAAAGGAAATTAATATAGGCAATTGGCTAGCACACTGGACCTAGTGGCAGGAAGACCTAAGTTCAAATTCAGTTTCAGGCATCTGCTTGGTGTGTGATGACTATAAGCAATCACTAAACCTATGTCTACCTCAGTTTCCTCATCTGTGAAATGGAGATAAAAACAGCACCTTCTTCCCAGGGTTTTGTGGGGGACAAAATGTAAAAAAATACTTTGAAAACTTTAAGAAGTTGTATAAATGCTGGCTCTTATTGTAATCAAGCAAATTGTGTTATATGATGCTAAAGAGTACGAGGGGAAAGAAGGAAGGAGTGGTAGAATTTAGTACTCAAAAGTTGTTTTAAATTCAAAAAATTGTTTCAATGTGTAATTGGGGGAAAATTAAAATAAAATAATAATAAGAGTATTCCTTGATGAATGAAATGATAAGTGTACTTACCATTGCCAAGTTCCCAGGAAATGTCATACTTCTGGGAAGTACAATAATCCAAGAATAATTTGGCATTTGAGCTGTCCCACTGCAAATTACTTTTTCTCATTAAGGCATTAATGCCAAAGATGAGATCCAATCCTGCACACTTGGCAAAACTGTACAGCATATCCACTGTGCTTTCTGTATCAACAAAAACATAATTTAATAGTGAATAATCTGGTCACTAAGGTAGAAAGAATCTGAAAGTATATGCTACACAAAGTCCTATTTTCATCATATCATCATCAAACCTTTTGAATTATAGCTCCAGCAAGTGATAATAATTGTTTATAAGAAAATGATCACATTGGTGTGATCAGCTCCACACACACAACTTTCTAACACCCAGGTTCTGAAAGAGTATTGAGACAGGCAGAAATCCTGGAAAGACTCTGCACTAGTGCAGGATACAGGAAAGGATTCCATCTGGCAGCTCTGTCACTCCTGATCCAATTCCTGATCACAGATCCAGGGTGGACTGAACAGGAGATCTGTGACTTTGTTGTTCAGTTGCATGTGATTCTTTGTGACCCTATTTGGAGTTTTCTTGGCAGAGATACTGGAGTGATTTGCCATTTCCTTCTCCAACTCATTTTGCACCCGAGGAAACTGAGGCAAATAGGATTGAGTAACTTGCCCAGGGTCACACAGCTAGTGACTCTAGGCCCAACACTCTGTCCCCTGTGTCACCTAGTTGCTCCTGTACAGAGCTGTTGACTAGGGGTGATAAAAAGGAGTTATAGATACTAATTCTCTACTGATCAATAAACAAGGTCAGAAGCCAAGTTGTGGGACACTGACTCCAGGAACAGAGCACAAACTGTATTCTAGCCTCTAATCCAAGCTGAAGCCTACATTGGAATGACCAGGAGTAGAATCCCAGAATCAAGGAGAGCTTACAGTAGTTCTTATATAACTGATATTTGGAGAGAAATAGGTCAAAATATTAGATATAGATATTGGGGTCTCCCTTCCACCACAAAATGATAAAGTGACCAGAAACTAAATGGAATCTGATCATATCCCCTAAACTAATAATATTTAAAGGAGCAGAGAGATATTATTCTAGCCAGGTACTCCATTTTCTGAGTAGTACAGCAAGAGTGGTAGCCTCGACCTTAACCTCCAGCTCCATCCTAACAAAAATTAAAACCTCCCTTGGAGAAGGGTGGGGGGAGGAAGGATTCGAGATGTCTATTCTGCCCCATTTGAGCCACACAATGATAGGCCTCAATACTCATTGATCCCTTTTTACATGAAAATGCTATTTGCCTTGTGACAGAGAGGTGAGGAACTCAGAATCTAGAATGTGACAAATATTTTTTGGTACATGGCTAGCACAGACATTTGTTTTGTTTGACCATACATGTTTGTAATGAAGGTTTTGTTTTTCCTCTCATTCTCATTTGGGTAGGAAGAAGTTGGAATTGGAAAGAGAAAAGATAGGTTTTTATTGATCGAAAAAAATATAATTAAAAAGTTTTAAACTATATATATATTTTAACAAAACTTATAGAATGAAAAAAACTCCAAATTACCAATGTCAAAAACATAAAGGATGAATTTACAAGCAATGGAAATTGAACTCCCCCAGTCCCCAGTTATAAGCCAATAAAACATGATCTACATGAAATAGATGAACTTCGAATTAAATCCATACAAATCATCAACATTTCTGTATATTACCAACAAAATCCAGCAGGAAGAAACAGGAAGAGAAACTTATTAAGATAATTATAGAAAGTACAAAATATTTAGGAATCTGTCAAGACACACACAAGAAGTTTGCACATCTAAATAATTGAGTAATGTTAATTACTCTTGGGTAAGCCAAGCCAACAAAATAAAAAGTGATGAAAATGGACAAAGCTTTCCATAAAGTAGCTGGAGTGCATTAGTTTGGAGTTGCGAGGAACTGAGCTTGAATCTTTCCTTTCACACTTACTATCTATGTGAACCTGGATAAGTCAGCCTCAATTCTATTAATATATTTATAGACATAATATCTGCAGACTATCAAGGACATAACTTGCCAGGGTCACAGAGTCAGTATCTGAGGCCAGCTGTGAAGACAGTTCTTCCTGATTCCCAGGCCAGTATTCTACCCACTATACCAATAAGCTGGTTGTGGTAAAGATCAAGTGGGATAATAAATGGAAGATACTTGGCAAACTTTAAAGCACAATAGAATTTTAGCTATCATAAATTTATATTTATATCTACCTGTCAATATCACTTTTTCCTAAATATTACCTCACTACCATTTTCACTGAGGCCCTTTTGAGATGCCTCAAATGACAGAGAGGAAACCTTGAGTTTTCAAAGATTATGACAGAGGTATCAAATGATCTCTGGCAGCTACTACCAAAATAAATAAATCCAGATGTCTGTCACTTAAGTTTAGAGAAGTTCATTAGCAGGGGAAGAAAGAATTTCCTTTACTTGTTTAACCAATGCAACTCATGAAGACCTTTTTCAGATCCAGCGCAGTTACAAATCAATCCTCAATGAAATCAAGGATGTTTGTTAGTATTATTATGATAACATAGAAGAATGAAAAAATCTCAGACCAATGAAGAGCAAAATTATGAAGGCAAGTATCATGATATTACTACTTTCTTCTGTTACCACTTCCAAAAGCATGACTCTTAACTAACATATATCATTCTCTTTGCCCAATTCTGTTACTATTAATAATATTCCTGGAACTTCATTACCTTTAGAGCCTATGAGCTGGTACCATATCATAAAAAGAAGCAAGTCTTTCTGATACTTCTGGTAATTTCCTTAGATGGCTTGTGGTAAATCCCATCTTGTATTAAATTCAAGGTGACAGTGGATCATATAGGTAATATCCAACATTTATATAACCCTCTGGGTTTACAAAATGCTTTACAAATACTGTCTCATTTTATTCTCCCAACAACTCTGAGTGTTACAAATTATTATTATCTCTATTTTACAGATGAAGAAACAGAGGCAGGCAGAAATTGTGAATGCCTCATTCAGGGTCACACAGCAGGTTTGAACTCAGGTCTAGAAAGACCCTTCATATCATGAACTCTACCCTAGGTAGGAAAGCGTTAGGGACCCTCGACTTGTGCTTTCATTAGGAGAGGGTGAGGAAACTCCTCTACAACTTGTAATCTTAGGATAAATGACTTGTAAGGCACACATTGACTTTTAAGGCCAGCTCTGTATTTACTAGGCCACTGCTGCTCCACATTAACGCCAAAGATTATTGTTCTAATAATAGAATCCACCTTAGGGCAGAGATTGCATTTGTTGTTTCCAGTAACTTGCCCAAACTAGGCTGAGCCAGATGAGCTCATTTCCTGCTGCCAGATGTTTTTGTCACCTTCTACTGAGGCTGCCCATGACATCTAAAAGAGAATGAGGGCAAATACATGTACTGACACCTATTATAATTTCTGTTCTAAGGGTGAACTGACTTTGAGCTTTATCCAAAGGTCAAAGTAAAGTTATCCCTGCTAACTCTTCCATCTTAGAAGCTTTACTCAACTTGTGACACTTTCAATGGCTTCCTGGCAACCCTGTAAACAGAAACCAAATGTAAAAATGTCCATTTGTTTCAATAGTACATCACCATGGTTACAAATATCCAAAGAGAAAAATGTGTCAAGGAAATGAAAGTTTACAATTTTAGCTAAATCCTGCTATTTTAAAGTATTTGATTTTGGTATAAAATTCATTTAAAAAAATCAAGGTTTCATTTTTGAATCAGTCATCAATTGAAGCAGCATAACATAGTAAAGAGAGCTAGATTGAGGCAGGAAGACTTTAGTTCTAGTCCTGCATCCTGTCAGGTTTAATTAGTCAATAAATACTTATTAAGTACCAGACACTGCACTGTGTTGTCATCAGAGTCTACTCCTTTTACCTTTCCCAGTGTAACAGGGTAATGATTTGCAATGGTAGAGGATGAACCCACACTGGGAGTTTTCCATACCCTTGAAATCACAGGCCCAGATGGTCTCCTACTCCAAAAACTAATCTATTTTCAGCCTCATGTTTGATTTCATGTAAACAATACTATAGCAGTAAAGTTTTGGGAAGAAAAGTCTCTTCATCTAGTGTTAACTTCAAGTGAGGAATCAAGTCTTCACAAATTATAGTTAAAAATATTAAAAACACAGGAATCTACATTACTTCCTCCTAACTAGTCTCCTGGAAATCTCCATTATAAACTATATTCTAATCAACAAGTAATCATTAAATGCCTACTGTCTTCACAGCATTACAAAAGGATGAAGATGGGGAATACAAAGTTTAGTCCCTATCCTTATGGAGCTAGGCCAGAAATAATGATAGATAATATACAATGTTACTCAACAAGGATGCTGAGGGGGGACTGATAAGAATCCACTCCCGCTCATTATTCTATAAGTAAAATCCCTTTGTAAGGATTTGATACTAGTTATTTTTAATAATGATTTTTAATAGAGAGTTAAATACCAAGATGGATCTGGAGCTAGCCAGACATATCTTTTATACCAACAGTAGCTCTTGCAAGACTCCAACAAAGTTTTTTGTTATAGTCATGTTTTTACAGTACATGAATAGAGCTTCCAGAACACATCTATACTGTCCTAAAGAACTTGGAAGTCTAAAGACTTAAGTTCAAATATCATCTTTGTTACTTAATAAATATAACTCAACATGGACAAAGATCTGAGACTCAGCTTCTTCATCTGTAACATAGTAGGCATTTCTCCTTGTTACTGATACAAAGATCTTTACTGCTACTGATACAAAGAAATGGGGATGACACTACATTTCCAGTCACACAATAATATTTTCTGTAAGTGTAAACATTATATATTTGCATGCTATAGTTCTATCCTCTGATTTCTGAAGGGAAAAATTTCCCTCTAGAACTTTACAAGTAAAGAAAATCCATAGCAGTGACGATAAATCAGCTCCTTCATTTTAGGGAGAATTTGAAAAACAGAAAAATCAAAAGCATTATACAGACAACAACATAATTAAAGTACTCTCCTTTTATAGACAGATTAATACTCATTTTAATGGGTAATTGTGGATATATTCAGGACAGCCAGCATTGTCTTCAGGAAGATATATTCTCATCTCAGCCTGAAACATTAATACCTCATTTTAAAAAATTCTCTGAAACATGTAAAGGAATTTCCCTCTAGTGTGAAACCACTCTCAAAGCCTTGCTTTAATAATCATCCCTTCACTTTACAAACTAGGGCACTGTGACCCAAAAAGGCCATGAAGGAACATGCTAATGACAGGAAGGGAGTAGAAGGAAAGAAAAGAGGAATAAAATTTAAGAGAAGAGGGGCTCATGGATAGGAGAATGGCTGATTAATGTATGAATGAATGTGAAGGAACATACTAAAGATTAAAGAATTATGGCAGAGAATCTTGGGTAGTATGAACTGATGCAGTTAAGTGAATGGAACCAGGAAAACAATTCCTACAAAAATAGCACTATTATAAAGAAAAACAATTTTGAAATATGTAAAAACTCTGATAATGACCAGCCATGTCTCCAGAGGACTTCTGATTAAGCAGGTTGTTCTTTGACTGACAGAGAGGCAATGGACTCAAGGAGCAGAGAGAGACAGACATTATTGGACATGATATCTAAATGGATTCATTTTGCTTGGTTGTGTTTATCTGTTGCAAGTTTTATTTATATTTTTCTTTCAGTTTTTTAGTTAGAAAGGGGGAAAGTTAACAGTACTGAAGAAATATAAAATAGTGCCACTGAAACATTTTAAGAGAAACTGAAAATTTAGGAGGAAACACAGAAAAGTAGTATAGATTTGAAAGCAATATGTAGACTTTATAATAAACTTTTATGTTCCACTGAATATATAAAAATACTTTTTTTGGTAATTAACTTAAAAATAAAAATAAAAATTTTTAAAAATTATTGGTTTTTTAAAGATGTAGTTTTAATTAAAATGTTGGATGCCCCAAACTAGCTGAATTCAAAGGCTATTTCTCCCCACTTCCATTTGTTTTATGTTAATAAAGCTTTCTGTTAACTGAGAAGACAAAAGTGTGGAGATATGAATCTCACTCTAAAATAATTCTGACATAAAATGTTATTTTGAATGTGGGCAAATCACTTTTTTTTCAGAAATTCTACTATTTGTCATTTAGCTTTGCAAGTCAAATATAAGTAATTTCAGGTTAGCTAGAATGCAAATTACTTGGGTGCATTCCATATTTGTAAAACCCTGGGTAATTTAAGACATAGAAGATGCAAAAAAGAAACCAGTTTGGTAGGAAAACATTTTATGATTGAAGGCTCTCCAATCCCTTTGACTAATAGATGCTTACCCAATGAAGTCCATTAATCAGTATTCTAGTTCATTCCCCTCAATTTACTTCTCAACAATTCACTATGACCATCAATGAATTCTGGAGGTGAAGAACAATTATGAGTTCTAGATTAATAGTAGGATCCTACCTTGCAGAATCAATTGTGTGATTTCTAGCTTATGCTGGCTGCCTAATCCTAGAAAGCCCATTGCTTCTAAGACCAGAATATCCTATGAAACACCTTGCAGTTCTTACTTGTGTACGTGCCATTCTTGTACTTGTTCTGATATTGTTCTTTAAGTAGCAGCACTTCCTGGATGGGCCATTCCAATTGTAACTCTCCCTTCACGGCAGAAGGGATAGGACTCAAGTTGCAAGTATCTATAGTGGGAGAAAAAAGTTTTTAATTAGCTTTGATGCTTTTCAGAAATTGTGTGATCTATGAAAAGAAGCTAGGTGGTTTAGTTGATAGAGCATCAGACTTGTAATCAGGAAGACCTGGGTTTGAATCCTGCATCAGATATATACAAGCCATGCGACTCTGGAGAAGTCAACTTGCCCTCAATTTCTTATCTATAAAATGAGGACAATGTTATTCCAGATAAAAGATAAAAGTCCTTTCTAAGCATCCCATTAGATTGTGATGCTTATCCAAGTCAGAAAAAGGGAGACAGAAATAAGGAAATTATATGATATCTACTATGTGCCAAACTCTTTTACTATCCCATTTGATCCTTACAGTAACCCTGAGAAGTAGGTGCTGTTATTATCTCCACTTTACAATTAAGAAAACTGAGGCAAACAAAAATTAAGTTACTTCCCCAGGGTCACACAGTAAATATCTTAGGGAATATTTGAACTCAGGTCTTCCTTATCCCATGCCCAGCTGTCAATTCTCTGTGCTACCAGCTGCCCGCACTTAGCTAGAAGTAGCTGACATTCAGATGACTCCATCGAAATGTCATCATTGTCAAAGCTGCATAATCTAGTCCTTGGCTACTGGCCCAGATCCCTGGGATCCATTAAAAAGAATGTTTCAAAACAGCATGAATAATACCACTGACATCAGCCCAAAGAGCAAGAAACAACCAAAGTTTCTTGATGAATAAAAGACAGATTTTCCGATCAAAAGTAAAAAAAGAAAAAGTATCTTTTTCTAAGAGTATTTTTTCTTTTCTTTTTTTTTTTTTTAATTTAATAGCCTTTTATTTACAGGATATATACATGGGTAACTTTACAGCATTAACAATTGCCAAACCTCTTGTTCCAATTTTTCACCTCTTACCTCCCCCCACCCCCTCCCCTAGATGGCAGGATGACCAGTAGATGTTAAATATATTAAAATATAAATTAGATACACAATAAGTATACCTGACCAAAACGTTATTTTGCTGTAGAAAAAGAATCAGACTCTGAAATATTGTACAATTGGCTTGTGAAGGAAATCAAAAATGCAGGTGTGCATAAATATAGGGATTGGGAATTCAATGTAATGGTTTTTAGTCATCTCCCAGAGTTAAGAGTATTTTTTCAATTAATTAGAAATCTTTTAAATATGTGACTGGGAAAAGACTAATATAATCATTAATTTTTTTAAATTAAAATAAATTGCTTTTTTTAATTTTGAAAATCAACCCTTACTTTTTGATTGCTGGCTCCATTTCCTACATTCCCAAACTTCCTAGCTACTTCTTGAGAAAAGGTGAGGATCTTAAATAAACCCATAAAAAAACATTTAAAATAAATATTTATTTCAATCATATTTCAATGTGAATTCTCCCACTGATCTCTTAGAAATTATAATTTGGCAATGGACACATATGTAAAGTAGAATTATAATATGTAGCACTTTCATTTTTATTACACCCTTAAAAGGACCTTAAATTGACCTTCCTAAGTGTAAAAAAGCATAAAATCTCATTTTACATATCTTAAACTTTTAAAAATTCCTATTTTCAATCCATTCCCACTTTTATGTTCCTCCAAGCCAATTCCATTCATTCCCTCATCTGTATTACACTGTTAATAAGCTGTACTGTTGATATCTTTTGATATGTACCACACTGTACCTTCTAGAGAAAAATTAGCAAGGGATGCAAGAGAATGTGCATTTCCCACTTGGTTCCAGACTCTTAGAATAGGCCTAGATGAGGTATCCCCACTACAATACCCACAAACTGTTCTATTTCTCCAAATGAAACAAAAACACAGCAAACCACAAAGCAAATACAGAACTAATTCAAGAAAATGAAGCTATAGTTTGAAAATTATCATATTTCAAAAAAATCACCTGGGTCAATTTGAGCTTCCCAATAGCTTTTTTCCTCATAGGTTGATTCCTTCTTTGGGTCAAAGATCAGGAAGTCTGTCTTGGTGCCACCAAATCTCAGGTAGGCAGGAGATAAGCCTCTGGCTAAGGTTCGAAGCCTTTGGGAACTAAAAAAAACATGATTTCCTCAAATTATTAAAAAGTACATTTTCATTAAGAAAATATGATGTGTCAATGGGTTTGGTTTCAGTTATTAGTTGATTAAAAATGTAGTTTCTACAGATCCAGCAATAAAAGCAGAGAAACACAGAATTTGGGAGTTGGAAAGGAATCTCAGCAGCTATCTGATCCAAACCATATATGAAAGATTCCCCTCACTATAACATAACTTGATTGAGTTCCACTTTGATATATCCAACAAATGATCATTCAGTGTTGACTCTAAGATCTCCAAGAAGATAGCCACCACCTCTCAAAGAAACCCATTCCATTCTTGGACAGCTTTCATTTCTAGGGTATTATTTTCCTGATATCAACTCCAAATTTTTGCCCTCTGGGACCAAAGTGAAGTAAAAGCCCACATTATTATGACAACTCTTCAGATATTTGAAGAAGTTATGATATTTTTTCCTCTACTACTTCTCTAATATCTTCCATTCTTCAGATTATATATCCTCCATTCTTTCAACTTAATAATCTTCCTACGATATGGGCTTAAGGTTCTTCACCTTGGCTATCCTCTACCTGTATGCTTTCCCGTTCTTTGATATCCTTAAATTATGAAGCCTAGAATTCAATACAATATTCTACTTGTGGACTGTCTAGTACAAAATATGGAAATCACTTGCATCTCCTCATTCCTGGAAGTTATGTCCTTCTTTATATATCCCATAATGTTTTAAGATCACATAAATCTTGTTGGCTGCTCTATCACATTGTTGACTCAGAGTTTGGAGATCTTTTTTCATGACTACGGCTCTTTAACCCTGTTTGCCTCCTGCTTATGTACAATTGTGAAGTTGATTTTTTTTTTTAAATTGAAGTATATGACTTTACATTTATCTCTATTGAATTTTATCATATTTAATTCAGTTAAAATGATCTAGCCTGTCAAGATCATTTGGCTTCCTGATTTTGTCACCCATTATTAGTTTTCTTTTCCAATTTTGTATCATCTGAAAATATGAAAGGATACATCTATGATGAGAGGTGGTAGGAGGGAGAAAGACTGGAATATAAACCATCTACATAAGTACTTTTCTGATCACCTTAGTTGAGAAAGAACTGTCCTCTGGGGTAGCTAGATGGCACAATTTATAGAGCACCAGCCATGAATTTAAGAGGACCTGAGTTCAATGCAGCCTGGAAAACTTACTTGTGTGACCTCAGACAAGTAACTTAACTCTGATTGCCTACCCCTTCCTCACAAAGAGAGTTCCATCTCTGAAACAGCTTGTCCATGTGACCCTGGGCAAGTCGCTTAACCCTTTCAAAAAGAGTTAGTCTATTCTGGCCTTATCTGAACTTCTTAATGAAACTCTGCTGGTTCCTTGTAACAACCACTTTTGTTTCTAGATAGGTGTTACCCATTTCTTTAATAATACATGTGAGAATTTCCTAAGGAATCAGATTCAAGTTCATTGGTTTGTAGACTTGATTTTCTTCCCTCGTCTTTAAAAATTGGGAAAACATTTGCCCAAATCTAATTTTGTAGTGTCTCTCCTATTTTCCTTGTTTTTTTTCTGATATTACCAGCAGTGGTTCAGCCACCATATCGACCACTTCTTTCAGTACCAGAGGATATGTGCGACTTGTGTTGGGTTGTATTGTGTGTGTTTGTGTGTGTGTGTGTGTGTGTGTAGTTCACCTGATCCAGTTGACTTGAATTCATCAAAGGTAGGTAGGTATGCTCTGTCTCCTTACTTTTTTTTTAGATTTCAGCTTCCTGTTGTTGTTGTTTCTTTCTATCATTTCCATAAAGATTATTCTCCTTTGCAGAGAAACTAGAACCAAAATAAATGAACAGTCTGCCTTCCTTCCTTGTGTGGTCAATTGTTACCACTCTATCCACCCCAAAACAATGTCCTATTCTTTCTTTGATTTAACTTTTTTCTCTATTATATATATATATATATATATATATATATATATATATATATAAACACCTCTTTGCTGACACTAATGCATTGTTGGCAGAGTTGTAAAATGATCCAACCATTCCAGAGGGCAATTCAGAAACTATGCCCAAAGTGCTGTAAAACTGTGACTACTCTTTGATCCAGAGCATCATTACTGGGTCTATATCCCAAAGAGATCATGAAAGAGGGAAAAGGACTCACATGTGCAAAAATGCTTGTAGCAGCTCTTTTTATAGTGGCAAGAAATTGGAAATTGAGTGGATACCCATCAATTGGATAATGGCTAAATAAGTTATGACATATGAATGTAATGGAATATTATTATTTTATAAGAAATGATGAGCAGGCTGGTTTCAGAAAAGCTTTGAAAGACTTAGATGCATTAATGCTGAATGAACTAGAAAAACATTGTACACAACAACAGCAAGATTGTGTGATGATCAGCTATGACAGACTTAGTTTTTCTCAGCAATTCAGTTATCCAAGGCAATTCCAATAAACTTGGGATGGAAAACGCCATCCACATCCAGAGAGAAAAATATGGAGACTGAATGTCAATTGAAACAGTATTTTCACCTTTTTTTGTTGTTGTTTGCCTTATCTTTCTCATGATTTTCCCCCTTTTAGTCTGATTTTTCTTGTACAATATGAAAACAGGGAAATAGACAAGAGAATTGCACTAGTTTAATCTATATCAGATTGTTTGCTATCTCGGGGAAGGAGGAGAGAAGAGAGAAAATATTTGGAATACAAAGTCTTACAAAAATGAATGCTTGAAAATTATCTTTACATGTATTTGGAAAAATAAACTAGTATTGAGGGAACCCCCGCCCCCCGCAGCTGTATTCAGTTTTTCTCAGACTTTAGTATTGACATTTAGCAATGCCAATATTGATTCCTTGAATCAAATGACAGTATGTCCCCTAGTTTCCCAACTGTAAATGGGGGATTACTGATTATAGACAATATTTAAATTGATAGCAGAAAACACATTATTTTAACAAATCACTGCTACATTATGGAGGGAGGGAAAAAAAATTGGGTATAGATCTTCTTACATTGTTCTTAGTCATATTCAGCTCTTCATGATCCCATTTAGGATTTATTTTTTTTGGAAAAGATATTGGAGTGGTTTGCCATTTCTTTTTCCAATTCATTTTATAGATGAGGAAACTGAGTCAAACAGGGTTAAGTGATTTACTCAGGGCCTCGCAGATAATAAGTGCCAGATCAAATATAAATTCAAGAAGATGAATATTTCTGCTTCAAAGGCCAGTGTTCTGGCAAATCCCTCCCCTATCCATCCCACTGTTCTACCTTCAAAAATCTACATCTCAAATAGATACTTTCCTAAGAAAAACGGCTGTACCTTTTAGGTGGAAAGTCAAATTTTACATGTTACTTAATTCCTACCACAGTAACCTCTATAATGTTAATATTATTTTGAAGTCAAGATGTACTTACTTATAGGAAGTACAGTTCAGTGTTAAGAGAAGTATACACACATACAAATACAAACATGATATATAGTAAGGCACCTACCTTAAGAGTCCAGTTATACACACAATCAATCAACCAATAAACATTTGTTGAGTACCTATTATGTGTCAGACACTGGGGTGAGTGCTAGGGACACAAAAAAGAGGCAAAAGGCAGTCCCTGCCCTTGAGGAGCTCACAATATAAAAGTACAAAAACATCCAATGATCTTAGAAAAAGTGAGAAACCAGGTAATAGGGAATATAGATGGTCAAAGATTGTGAAATTCCATATCTCCTTCTTATTCTTGGTCCTGGTCAAGTATCTTCTTGAAAATGATGAAATACTCTTTATTACCAACAGGGTTTGATTCTTAGGGATAAAGAGAAGATAGTATAACCAGAAACTGACTTGGAGACAGGAAGACCTGAGTTCAAAACAGGTCTCAGAAATTTATTAACTGTGTGACCCTAAGTAAATGACTTAACCCTGTTTGCCTCACTTTTCTCCTCTGTAACACGGGAATAATAATAGTATCTATAACCACATCCATCCTCAAGGTTGTTATGAAGATTAAATGGGATAGTATTTAGTACTATTTGTCTGGCATAGTATCTGGCACACACACACACACACACACACACACACACACACACCATACAAGATCAAGAATCCCTGGATTAGAACAGGCCTGGAAAAACTTTAGGTTTCTAGCATTCTGAAAATATTCAATTTTGAAGACTCCCCAGATCTTGAGTCACCAGTAGATTGATTAAGAAGAATAAATAGAAAATAAAATTTAGATAAATGAGAAAATTGAAGGAGTAGTTGAATATGGCAAGATCAAAACTATTCTCTTATAGATAGTTATATGGCTCATTCTTTTCTAGTTAAGAGAGCTTCACATTTTGAGGTAGAGACCTCTAGCCACATTAGGGGCCAAAGTAGCCCTCTAGCTATGATTTGTCTCCATCAGACATGCAGCACAACTTTTTTCATAGCAAGGAGGGACTACAAACAACCCAAGCAGATATTTAGGCCTTTAAAAAAATCCTTACTAGATTAAAAAAAAAAGACCTGAATTATAATTTTTTAGCCAGAAGAGACTTTAAAGATTACCCAATCTAAGAGAAAAAAGTTCAAGGGAGGCCTGAAAAAAAGCATAAACAAACAGGGCAGCTTTGAAAACTGCGTTTTATCACATACTCAAAAATTATTTAGTCATTTCAATTGTGTCTGACTTTTCCTAAATTCATTTTGGATTTTCTTGGCAAAGATACTGGATTGTTTTACTATTTCCTTCCCCTGCTCATTTTACGGATGAGGAAACTGAGGCAAACAGGAGTAAGTGACTTGTCCAGTCATATAACTAGGAAGTGTCTGAGGCCAGATTTGACGCCTATCTTGGTCCTCTGGACACTTTCTATATAGTTAAGTACCTTACTGTCTTATTATCTTGCTGATCATATTCTTGCCAAACTTCAACCCTAGAATACTCCCACTGTCTTCTGCCTTTTCCTATTCACATGCTGTTAGATGGAGTTAGTTTAAAAATCACTAAAGAAATTGTGTTAATTGGATCCCACTATAGATTTATGCTACATAAATTTATGCTACATAAACTCAAGGGGGTTCTCACTGCAGCAAGGCAAACTATTTAGCTTTTTAAAATCAATTCACTATCTCACATATCATTGCTATTCCAGATCTTTTCATCTCTACTCAAACCTTCCGTGGCTTTCCTTTTACCACTCTTTCAACTGAGAACCATCCCTTCTACAATACTTAAAAAAAAGAAGGCAATCATAATGAGAGTTCCCTCTTGTCCCCTCATCATTTACCTATCTTACCTATCTCCTCTTTCATCCCCATTTCACACAGAGGCAGCCATTCTCCTTGCCAAAACAAATCTCTCTACATGCACACTATATTATTTCAATATCTACTTGTTGCTACATACTGCTACATACAAATTCAACTCTCTCCCACCCTCAAACAAACAAACAAAAACACCCTTCACTTGATCGGAACATCCTTCACTTGATCTGTTCTATTACTTATCTGAATATATCTTTCTTCCCTTTCCTTGAGAAAGTTAGCTACAACCAGTGCTCCCACTTCTTCACTTCTCATTCTCTTCTAAGCCCTCTGCTTTCTGGCTTCTAACCTTGTCAGTGTACTGAAACTCCTCTCTTCAAAGTTGTCAATGATCTCTTTCTCAATCCTCATTCTCCTTCACCTCCCTTTAGTCTTGGCCACACTCTTCTGAATATTTTTTCTTCTTGAATTCAAGATTTTAGTTTAGACTTTAAGTTATTCAGGAGAGATATGAGGAGAGATAGCTTTCTAAGATATGGGGACAGCCACTGAAAATATGGAGGTGAGATGTAGAATAGCAAAAAGGCCATTGTTACTGAGTAATTAAGAATGTGGAGGACCTAAGGTATAACAATACTGGAGAGGTAGGAAGGAATAAGGTTATAAAGGGCTTTAAAAATCATTTCCAAAGACATAATTTTATATTTGATCCTGGAGGGAATTAGGGGGCCACTAGAACTTATCGAGTAGCTGGCCCAAAGTCCAGAAGATTCCCTTCCAGAGTTCAAATCTAACCTCAAACACTATTTATATGGTTCTAGGGAAGTCACTTTACCCTGTTTGCTTCAGTTTCCTCATCTATAAAATGAGCTGGAGAAGGAAAAGGCAAACCACTCCATGTCTCTGCCAAGAAAACTCCAAACAGTCACAAAGAATTGGACACTACTAAAAATGAAACAAGAACTCAGCTTATTGAATTTGGAAAAGGGGAGTGACAAGTTCAGATCTATGCTTTAATTAAATGAGATAATATATGTAAAAGCACAGTGTATGACACAAAATAGGCACTTTTTATAAAGGCTCATTCCCTTTTCTCCCTCCATCCCCCATCTTGGGAAGATTACTTTAATAGCTAAAAGGAGGGTGGACTGGAGTGAGGAGAAACTTGTGGCAGGGTCACTCACCATCAGGCTATTGAAATAGTTCAGGCATGAGGGGATGAGGATGGTGGCGGTGTCAGAAGAGAGAAAGGGGGCATATAACAGATGCTATGAAGGTAGAATTGATAGGACTTGGCAACAGATTGGATGTGAGAGTGATGAGTAGAGGATGATGGGTTTTGGGGGATGACAGCTTGTGAAGGTCCTAGTATCTTTAATAATAAAAGAGAAGAGAGCAAAGTTCAATTTTGAACATGTTTCATTCAAATCTAAAAGTGAATCCCTTTTCCAGAACTCAACTGGAAAGTCCCTATTAGTTTAGGAAATAACAATTATCTATTAGGCACTTCCCTTATGATGACAACTAGTCAATTACTGAGACTAGTCCCTTCCATGAGTTTCATTGATTGATAAATCTTTAGTGCTAGAGATCTTCTAGTTCCTTCTCCAAGAGGATCATGACATCAGGGAGATGATGCCATGACATGCAAGTGAATCGGATTTCAGTGAGGGAGAGCAGGGCGAGGTCAGAAATTCTTTTGTGTCTGTGTGTCTGTGTGTGAGAGAGAACCTTTTTGGCAGTCTGGTGAAGCTTATGGATCCCATTTCAGAATAACGTTTTTAAATAATTGAAAGAAAAGCCAAATTTCAGTTAAAGAGTAGTAAAAATAAAGATGTAATTTCCTTCCCATCCAAGTTCACAGACCTCCTGAAATCTTTCCAGCTCCCTTTCAGGGAGCTGTTAAGAACACTTGTAGTAGTACTACCCCTTCCTACATATTAAAAACAAGGAGAAAAAAGGCAATCCAGCATGACTGATCTCGCATAGGACAATAAAGGCAATCAGGCAATCAGAAAGCATCTAGTAACGCAATTGGAGAACAAAGTTGTTGCTGATAAAGACGAAAAAAGAAAGTATTTCCTTGTGGGGAGAGCCGGGGACAGTGTTCAGGTGCACAAGAAGGAAGGGAGGTAGGAAACAAAGAGAAAGCAGACAATATATGGAGGAAAGGGGTCCGGTGAATGTCTCAGCTTACCCGAGGAATGTGATGTATCTGGGGTCTGTGGCCAGGTTGGCGTCGATGGTAATAGAGAGAAAAGCCTGGCTCACCTCCTGCACCTGGACGTCGGTGCGCAGGTCGAGCTTCAGGACTTTGGGAGGAGGCTCCTTCACCGCCAGAGGGCTCCCTGAAAGCGGCCGGGGGAGCCCCATCAATTGCAGCGTGAGCACCCGGAGCAGCATCACCGACATGGGGCCGCCGGGATGCATCTTGGGCTCGGGGCGCTGCTCGGCGAGCAGCCGGGCCCCAGCACAGGGAAACTGAACAGCGTCTGCTCCTCCGGATCCTTTTCCTTCTCCTTTCAACCCCTTTCCCCTCCTCCTCAGAACCCCTTTTCTCTTAATCCCTCCTCCCTTCCCTCCGCGTTCTCCTCCCTCTACTCTTCGTTCTCCTCCCTCCTCCTCTTCCTCCTTCCTCCTCCCCGCTCCTCCCCCTCCTCCTTCACCTTTTCCTTTCCCTCTTTTTTTCCTCACCTCTTTCTTCTTCCTACCTGAACCACAGCCACATCCCCCTCCCACTTCCTTTTACCTCCTCGATTCCCACCCCTCCTATCAGTTACTCCTATTTCCTTTTGGGTTTTCGCTCAGTTCTGAGGTATCCTGTTAACAAACGAAACCAAGCACTCACGCCCTTCTATTTGCTCAGGCAGCCTGAGCCGACACCCTTCTGGTAGAGGACATCCTGGTACTTTGAGCCAAATTGGCCGGAGGCTCCCGTGTATTTAAGGGAAAACTCAAGATGTAAGGATGTAAGGCTGAGCCTCGGCAGGTGAGCTTATGCTCTGACCTGGATGCCAGTGCCCTAGCTACTGAACCACTCTGCCCAAACCGTAGTACCTCAGAGAAATGGAGTACCATAGAGACATCAAAGACGATAAAATAGGAGAACAAAAAGAGATTTGGGAATGGTGATGAGATAATGGAAAGTGAGGAGAGTCAAAATAATGTACACATAGATTTTTTTAGATTTTTTTTTCAGCTTGCCTTTGTATCTCCTGCGTTTAGCATAATGCCTGATATATTATAAATGTCTGTTGACTGACTGACAAGTAGGTGAAAAGACAGAATGTACAATTTAATATGGAAGAGAGTGAACAGAAAACAAGGAGATGGAGAGAGAATAACTAATAATCTCTTATCATGACCCCATTTGGAGTTATCTTGGCAAAGATATTATTAGAAAGGCTTGCCATTTCCTTCTCCAGATCATTTTACACTTGAACAAACCAAGGCAAACAGGTTAGGTGACTTGGCCAAAGTCATACAGCTCTTGTCTCAAGTTGGGTTCGATTTCAGGCCTTGCTGACTTCAGACCAGGTCTTCTCTAATACTGTCACCTAGCTCCCATATTGGCTAAAGAAAATCATTTTAAAATACTGTCTTTGTAATTGTTATTGAGTCGTGTCCAACTCTTCTTGATCCTGTGGACCACACCATACCAATACCAATTGTGGGGTTTTCTTGGCAAAGATATTGAGTGTTTGCCATTTCCTTCTCCAAGTAGATTAAGGCAAATAGAGATTAAATGATTTTTCCAGGGTCATACAGCTAGTAAGGATCTGAAGTCTGATTTCAACTTCAGGTAACAACAACAGCAACTTCCTCACTCCAGGCTCAGTATTCCATCCACTGAGGCACCTAAGTGCTCAATCATTTTCATAGGGACGATATAAAAGAGGAGTCCCAGACAAAAATTTCAGGCAGAAAAGCATCAGTGTGGTAGGTGAGGCTGAAAGTGGTTAATAGATTAAGAGGATGAATTAGGAGTCAGCTATGTGATTTGGCAGCCAAAAAAAAGCTAATGGGTTAGAATTCCTCTCTTGTTTTGACAACACAGATGATTGCTGAGCTAAGTAAGCAGAACCAGGAAAACAATGCCAATGGCAAAAAAAAAAAAAAAAAAAAAAAAAAAAGACAAGAAAACAATCAAAACCAAATGACACAGTTGAGCTGGTCTCCAAGAGACTTTCAGAAAGCTCCTCCCTTCCCCTCCCCCCTCAGCTAGTCCTCCTTGACTCCCTCCCATCTGACTCCCTGGAATCCACTTCCTTGTATTTATTTTGTGTTAATGAGAAACAGTCCCGAGAGTGGCTAGAAAGCCTCAGGAGTGGACAGGGCTGCCCAGAGAACTGGGAGGATCCTCCTCCACAGAGATCACCAGGCAGAGGTTAAGTAACTGCACATCAGGAACATTAAGGGGTTTTGTAAAAATAGGAAACAGTTAAAGACTGAATCTCTTTCCAACATTAAATCTAAAATGACGTCCGTCACTTCCATCCATTGCTAACAGTGTTGTCCTCTGGAGTCAAGCAGATCAAATCTAATCCTTCCTCTATATGACAGTGCTTTAACTATTTGGAAGCAGCTATTTTAGGTTGTGAGATGACCCAGTGGATATAAGGCTGGATCTGAAATAACCTTGCTAGATGTGTGACCCTGAACTAGTAATTTAACTTCTTAGCCTCAGTTTCCTTATCTGTAAAATGGGGATAATAATAGCATCTATGCTTCAGAATTGTTATGAGAATCAAATGAGGTTATACTTGTAAAGGCTTACAAGTATAACTATAAACTCCTATACTAGCTGTATAAATGAGGTTATACTTGTAAAGACTTAAATATTTACGTATTTAATAAAGTGCTTTTCTCTTACATTTCTTCTCTCTTGAAATTTGTCTTTGCCAACTTAAACACCCCTAGTTCCTTCAACCAATGCCATGGATTTATGGCCCTTCACCAACCCCCTTAGCCTACTCTGTGTACTCAACAGTTTATCACCATTCTTCTTAATCCAGGGTGCCCAGAACTAAGCATATATGAGGTCCATATGAGACCTGAGTACTATGGTGCTATCACTTCCTTATTCCCTTCTAATGCAGGCCCTGTTTGAATTAGCTTTTTTTGACTGATGATTCATGTTGAGTTTACACTCTCCTAAAAACCTAAAATATATTTTAAATCAATCAAAAAGCTTTTGTATACTCCTCCTATGTTCTAAGAACTGGGGACACAAAAAGAAGCAAAAGATAATCCCTTCCCTCACGAAGTTTACAATCTAATGGGGAAGACAAATGTTCAAACAAATGTTTACAAAGCAAACTATACACAGGATAAATAGTAAAAAATTAATAGAAGGAAGACGCTAGAATTAAGATGTGGGGAAAGCTTCCAGTAAAAGGTGGAATTGTAGTTGGGAATTAAAGGAAACCAGGGAGGTACAAAGGTGGAAGGAGACCATTCTTGGCATGGAAGAAAACCAAGAAAATGGCCAGAGCTACAAAATAAGAGTGTCTTGTTTCTGGAACACTAAGGAGACCAGTATTACTGGACAAAGAGTATATGTCAAGGACTAAGAACCCTGGAAATGTGAGAAGAGGCTGTTACAAAGCTCATTGAATGCCAAATGGAGAATTTTGTATTTGATCCTGGTGGGAATAGGGAGTCACTGGAGTTTATTGTGTGGGGAGAAGGATAAAATATTCTGAAACTCACTATAGGAAAATCTTTTTTTGTGGTGGAATGGAGGATAGATTGGAGAGGGGAGAGATCTGAGGCAGCTATACCCACCAGCATGCTATTACAATAGTCCAGGCATGAGGTGATGAAAGATTGCACTAGAATGGTGGTAATGTCAGAGAGAATGCTACAGAGGTAAAAGAGACAGGCTCTAGTGATAGATTAGATATGAGAGATGAGAGATGGTAAGAAATCCAACAAGACTCCTAGGTTGTAAGCCTGAAGGACTAAGAGTATACTGGTGCCTTCTGCAGTAATAGGGATGGGAAAGGGAGTGGTTTAGGGGGAAAAGATAATGAATTATATTTTGGATGTATTAAATACAAAATACTTCCTGGATATCCAATTCAAGATGTCTGGAAGTCAGTTAGAAATGCAAGATTGGAGGTTAGCACAGCGTTTGAGATAGGATGAGTAGATCTGATAATCATCAGTATAATAATTAAAGGGGGCTGATGAAATCACCAAGTGAAATAATATAGAGGGAGAGGGTCCAGGAAAAACTCTGAGGGACACCTATAGTTAGAAAGCATGATCTGGGAGAGGATCCAGCAAAAGATAGATGAGAGGTCAGATATGTAGAAGAACCATGTGGGAGTGATTTTCTGAAAACTTAACTAGAAAAGCATGTCAAAGGGGAGAAAGTGATCAAACAATGTCAAGAGTTACAGAAAGGTCAAGAGAAATGATTCAGAAGAGGCCACTGGATATGACAACTAAAAGATCATTAATAATATGGGGGAGACCAGTTTTGGTGGAATAATAAGGCCACAAACTGGGTTGTAAGCATTTAAGGAGAGTGGGAGGAAAGTGGCAGTACCTATTCTAGATTACCTATTTGTAAGCTTCCTTACAAAGAACAGAGATATAGGAACATGGTTTCTGGAGACAGAAGGATCAGGTGTTGGGGAAGACATAAGCTTATTTATAGACAGTAGGGAATGTGCTATTAGATGGAGAGAATGAAAATAATTGAAAGAGTGGGGATGACAGAGAAAGTAATCTGCTGAAGGACATGGAGTAGAATGAAAGCACTTGAATAAGCAGAGGGGTTAGCCTTGAAATTGTCAATCAGATCTAACCTGTGAGTGGCCAGAGGTGAATAAAGCAAACTAAGGACAGGAGAGTCAGGAATCAAACAGAAATTTAATTTCAAAGTGAAGGAAATGCTTGCATGCAGAAGTCCTCCTGAGAAAAAAAAGGCTTATTTATGGCTTGTGACAGGAGGAGGGCTTTTATACATGAAAACCAGAAAAAAGAGGAACCCAACACAGTCTTCAGGAAACAGTTTCCACTGTTGCCATTCTTGGGACAGGCATTTGTAGGTCTTTTTAGAACAGTCCCCAAATTGTCTCAAATCTCAATCGTTCAATGGGGCACAGATCCAGAGTTAGTATGGTGGGAACAGAAGACGCAAAGCACATTTTGGTTCACTTATCATGTTAGGAGATTTAATCTCCTAATTTAATTAAATTTCCTAATTGATCATGAAAATGCTATGTTGGCTTCAGTACCAGCTCCTTTAGGATTCCAGGGGAAATAGAGATCAAAGCAATACAAAAATTGTATGATTTTACTAGAGGATGAGATCATCCAGAGAATGAGTTCAAAGGATTGCTTTTTTGACACAGATTTTTTGCTGGGTTTTAGCACTGGAAAATAGAAGGTCTCCTAATATCTTGACAGTAAGAATAAAGCTACTTCATCATGTGAGATGGGTTGAAGGAAAAGATAGAGAAAGAAAGCTTATGAATGATAGAAGATGAAAAAGAAAGAAGAAGATGATTATGGCAAATAACTTCAAATTTTTTCTATAGAACATAAATCCAGATTCTGTTCTGAGTCTCCACTCAGGAGGGGGATCCATGAGAAGTTTGAGAAGAAATGAAAAGGATTGGAAGAGCCACAATGGAGAATGGGATAGTGAGTTCATAAGGGAGGTATACTAGAATTGTCTAGCAGTAGTGAGGGCTCAGTTGAGATTGTGAAACTTAAATTTGGAGTGAACACAGAATGGTTGTATGATTTTTTTTCATTTTTATTCAATAGACTATATGTAGGAGCAAAAGCAGCTCCTATGATGGGAGTGATAGAAGGATAACTTGGATTGGGCAAATTTGGCTGTATGAAAAGGAGGCTAGGGATTTAAGAGAGGATAGTGAAGAGTTGAATTAGTTCACTAAGGGATCAAGATGGGGAAAAGAGGGTATAGAAAGGGGAACTGGAGTTACGGGATTGGAAGTCATGGTACAGATGAACAGAAGAGTTTTATAAGAGAAGGCAGAGGGAAAAATAAAAAGCCAATAGATTATGACTGGATAAAGGGATTTTGGAATCTATGAACATAGAAGAAGATAGTATATTTGTGAATTATGACAAGGTCATGGCATTGGTCATTTTTGTGTGATAGGTAGGGTAGAAGAGTAGCTCATGGGATTTGAGGAGATTGAGGAACTGAGTAGATAGGATATTTGAGGAAAGTTAATATGTATATTGAAGTCCTCTAAAATAAGCACAGGAATTGGACTGGAGTGAAAAATTGTGAGCCAGGTATTGAATTCAGTGAACAAATAAAGAAAGTGAACTGGAGTCCAATAGACAACAGCTACCAGGATTTTGATGATAGATTCTGACCAGGATTTGGTGGTAGACATGAATAGCATGAACTCAAAAGAAGGGAGATTACTGAGAGATGAGAGTAGGAGAACATGGAAGTGGCAATGGAGAGCAAGGAGTATTCTAACTCCTCTGTTTTGACCAGTGAGCTAAGGAAAATGAGTGAAGGTGCAACTATTACTAGAAAGGATGACCAAGAAGGTCATATCATCAGGAATATGCCAGCTTTCAGAAAAAGATAGTAGATAGAAGAGATGAGAGAAAAAAGTTTTAAGATTAAATTTGTTGTCTACAGGACAGGTATTCCAGAGGGCACAGTAGAAGGACTGGGTGGAATTCAGTAGAATCTTTGTGGGAAGGTTGAGGAGAATAGAAATGAAGAAATTGGTGGTAGGTTGGGGAATGGGGCTTGGGTAATGATCTCCAGCAGTACAGAGTTACTGAAATGTGAAGGGAATGACCAGACATGAACAGAATTTTCATCATTGAGGGGAAGGAGTATTTTGTTTACCAGTAGAAGCTAGAGATCTGGCTGGAGGCAAGTATAATGGTGATGAGGTTCGCCCCAGGGCAGAGAGTTGTGGGAACCCCCTTCTGGTCAGTGCGGGTCCTTTGTAGATGAATTTACAAACCCGAAAAGTTAGACTGGCAAAAGAAGTTTATTGACTTTGGAAAGTCAGCTTTTTGCTAGGAGGCTGACTTCCTTAGTGATAAGGTCCTGACAGAGAAGTAAAGTTCTGGCAGAGAAGTCCTGGCAGAGAGAGAGAGAGAAAGTTCCTGGCAGAGAGAGAGAGAGAGAAAGTTCCTAGCAGAGAAATTCTCTAGCAGAGAAATTTCCTGGCAGAGAAATCCCGACAGAGAGGTAAAGAGGGATATAGTCCTGTTAGGGAAATAGGTTAAAGAGATAAAGAGGAATTAACGCTGTAATGTTGAAAAGAGAATGCAGAGTCCTTGCAGGCAGCAATGCCAAGGAAGGTCCCTTGGCCTGGCATGATTCCTGCTTTGGCTTCTCTACAAAGAGTTGAGCCCAGTTGCCCCTTTTTATAATCGAAACTTTGGCTAGAGGCAGGGGCAGTTTGAATTGAAATCAGAGATTTTCAAGAATTGAATAGAAATTTTCAATCTGAATGAGTGTCCCTGGACTAATCTCCAACTCCTATTAAGTTGATATCTAGATCTCCAGCTTGGGCTAAGTAGGAGTGGTCCTGGACTCACCACCAAGATAAACAGAATGAAACCACTTATCTTGATTCCCTGGGGTGGGTCTTTTGCAGAGGGAAGGGTTCAAGGAAAATCTCTCCTTCGAGGAGTTTTTATCTCATGCTTCCCCTCTCCCCTCTCCACTCCTGCCAAGTGAGAGAGAGAGAGAGACAGAGAGAGAAAGACAGACATTTAACTCTGCTTGCGGAAACTGAGGTTTCCTCAATTGTAAAATGAACTAGAGAAGAAAATGACAATGCCAGTATCTTTGCCAAGTAAACCCCAAATAGTGATGATGAATGCTTTTGACCAACAAATTGGTCAGGTCCCTACACACCTACAACCATCTATTACTCATGGGGAAGTTAATCAAGCTTCTTGATGAGCCATTATACAGTAATGATGGATAGTAAACAGATTCAGAGGAAAGGAACTCATCTAAATATTGCAAAAAGATCTATGGAAGTAAATAACTCAAAAATATTTTTTACTGGCAAAGATGAGCTTATATATTATTATGCCCAAGAGTTACAAAGATCTCAGTTCAATGAATGTCAGTTATGTGGAAATGTGAATTCAGATGATAAGGAAAAATTAAGTCCCATTTTAACCGAATACCAGTCATAGAGAGAAAACAGGGTACAGCTGTGGAGGAGTCTTTAGTGAGATCAATTATAATTATATGATGATAATAATAGTCAATAACAATTTAGAAATTAGAAACTCAGAATGTCAGAACTATTAAGCCAGTGGCTAGACCTACTTATGATGTGCCAGGTAAAACCAGAAAGGTGATTACTCACAAAGCCAAACACAATGCTGCAATGGCAAACATAACAATAAAATTACATTTTGCCCTGTAATTTATACCATTCATGTTGTTTTTGAAATACATGATTTTTTAAACTGTCTATAAAATATAGATACAAATTCCTTTATGTATTGCTTTTTGCATATAGATTATATATTTTAGTAATGTGTTCTAATGCTTTATATTTTGCATATGCAAACATTTGAAAATGGTATATTCTCTTGCTTATATAGTCATTAAAAAAGAATGTTTACTTTTTTTCTATATGTTAGATCTTGATTTTTTTGAATGAAAAATTATTTTGTAATGATCTATTGCCAATGTACTGAGTACTTGACCTTTTTTTTTTTTTTTTAGTTAAATGATATTTGCCTGTTAGTCTTCTAGTCAAAGTTTTTAATTTGCTGAGGGGAGAGGAAATGAGAGAATGTGGAATTGAAAATAAAATAGAATTGAGTGGTTATAGAAGGAAACATTTAAAAAATAAACTAGAAAAAATAATTTGCAGAGGGCTGTAAATATTCACTAGAAGAAATTCCCCTGTCAAATACAAATAGTTTAGTTGCATAAAGGGGTAGGAAAAGAACTTATATAAAGAATATTGACAAAAATCAATTTATGAAGAGTCTCTCAAATAAAATATTGAGGAAAGACACAGATTAGATAGGGAACTTCCTTTCAGTTTCAGATTGCCTATAGATTCTAGGAAGGTTACATAAGGACGTTGGGTTAATATCAGTATTTATTGGATGTGTACTGTGTTCCTGATAGTATGCCAAGTTCTGGGGATACAAACAAAAGTTAAAACATATAATCTTTCTGGAAGGAACTCTCTTTCTATGGGAGGAGTCATAGTGTAAAGTGGCTTGCCAAGTTCACTGAGCTATTAAAGAGGAAAGGGAAGAAACTTTTGTGCTCAGTACTTTGTAAATTATCTCATTTGATTTTTGGGATCAGCCTTAGGAGGTAAGTGCTGTTGTCATTCCCTTTTAACATCTGGGAAGACTGAAGCAAATGGGTTAAATGACATGTCCAGAGTCATTCAGCTAAGCAATCTCTTAAAGTCAGACTTGAACTCATGTTTTACTGAATCCAGACTCAATGTTCTATACACTGCATCATCTTTATAACATAACACAAAACATAGTCAAATGTACATAATGGCAAAATAATTTTAAAAAACCTTCGGATCCATGGTTTTTCTTATCACTAAACCCCATTTCCACCCCCATCCTTCCTTTTACTTTTTGTATCCATAATTGGGTGGGGTCATCATCTTCCCATCCCACTGGGGCCCTGACCAAAACCTTCTCCTTCTAGCTCTTGTCCCCAGGTACTTCTCCAGGATAATAAGCTAAACACCCTGGCACCATGACTAGGTTCCCATTTCCTCCTTGAATCTCCCAGAACAGGACATCACAGTTGATAGGAGGACATTGACCAATTTCATCTCACAAAAAATGTTCCTGAACCTCTCCCAATATGGAAACCCTGTTCTGCATTCTTGACTTGGTGGTTTTTTACACCTATCCACCTTAGCCCTCTCTCCAATATAGCCAACCAGATGTGCCTTCTGGAATGCTTGCTCTACAACTATCAAACTTCTTTTTATTTTAAACCTTTCTTATTCTATCTTTTGGTCTTCACTGAGACATGGCTCCCTATTGATATCATTTTCCTCCTTACCCATTCCAGTACTGGCTACAGTGACTTGTTCGTCATAATGGTGGTGGTGGATTGGATTGGAATACTTCTGTGAGAACAGAAATTAATAAAGGTAGTCTGTTGTTGTTCAGTCATATCCAACCCTTCCTGACCCCCACTGGGATTTTTTTTGACAAAGATACTGGAATGGTTTGCCATTTCCTTCTCCATTGGATCTACTGGGTCCATTTTGTGAGCAATCAAGAGATTAAATGACTAGCTCAATGTCACACAGAATGTCTGAAGCTGGATTTGAACTCAGCTCTTTCTGACTTCAGGAACGACTAGCTGCTTCACAGTAGACGGAGGCTCAAAATTTCTGAACTTTATCATTTTATTAACAGACACCAGGAATCTGTTAACAAAGTTCTGCCAAATGATCCCAAATGAAGGCTGATTAGATCTTTTAAGCCTAGATGTATCTTCCTTTTGACTGACCTGATAGCACATCCTTTTTGGACCTCCTTTGGTCAAGGTAAAACAACCCTAATTGACAGGAGTTTTAATGAGAAGATAGGATTAGGGCAGCTTTTGTTGTTGTTCACTGGTTTCAATCCTGGTAGAGATACTGGGATGGTTTACTATTTTCTTCTCCAACTCATTTTACAGATGAGGAAACTGAGGCAAACAAGGTTAAGTGATTTGGCCAAGGTCATACAGCTAGCAGGTGTCTCAGGCCAGATATAAACTCAGGAAGATGAGTCAGGAAGACTGAGCAGAAACTTCCTAGCCAAGTGACCTTTACAGAGGTAGACAATTTGAGGGTGGAAACTCAATTCACAATAGAATTGTGTCCAGAGTGGAGGTATATTATAAGACAATAATTTCGCTTTTAAGTAAATTTCTATCAGAATGTGGTAGAAGAGTGACATTATCAAGGTAAGGAGATTGGAATGATTTGGTGTGGGAGAATATTAAACCTATGTTAATTTGATTTAAGTCTCAAAGTAGAATTATAATTAGTTTTCCATTTTATAGTCTTTCTTCCTTCATGCCCCCATCCTGACTCACCTTTATTAAATTACCTCTCTTCCTTAGGGATCTGGGCTATCAATTTTTCTTCTTTTAGTGTCTGGCTCATGGACTCTGTTCTCCCAATCTCTTGCTCAATTACTAAGGAAAGTTACCATACAATACTCTCTCAGATATCCATCAACTTCTTTAAAGTACTCAATGAGGCAGCTAGGTAACTCAGTTAATAAAATGTTGATTGAGAAAACCTGATGTCAAAATTCTTGGTGTTTGGATTCCTGCATTTAGGAAAGGACATACAATGGTAGAGAGTTGGACCAACAGTCAGGAAGACTGAATTTGAATGTAGCCTCTCCAGATATTTCCTAACTGCATGACACTGGGCAAGTCACTTAAGCCCTGTTTAATTTAGTCCAAGGAGAAGTGGCAAACCACATCAATAGCTTTTCCAAGAAAATCACTATATTGCCATGCTGTGGTCTGTGGGAGTAAGATATGACTGGACACACACTCTATTCATTTCCCAAAACTTGTACCTCCACTCCAGCTTAGCTACACACAGAGATGGTCAAGCCCTTGATCTCACCTCTATCCATGTACAATCTTCCAAAGTTCCTTTATCTAAAGATCTATCAATGGATCTTTCCCTCTCTAGTCCTCTTCATCTTTAACTCCAATCTCTCCCTTTCTAAATTCTTTTTCCTACTATGAACCCTGCAAAGCCTGTTCTCTTTTTCCCTATCTTGACTCCTTAGTAAATCATTTTAATTCCACCCTAGTTCTTTCACCCCCTTTGTCCTATAACCTTTTCAGGCTTTGTCAAGCCTCCAACCCTTGATTCTTCTCACCATCTGCCCCTTCTACACCACTCCTATTTCTATTTGGAGGCAATCATGAAACCTTGTGGACTGGGCAGATTACAAATTCCTTTTTTCCCCATTCCTCCCAAAAGGCATGTTTTCATCCATCTCAATACTTCATTTTTTAAGGAAGTTTTTCCAGATCTCCTAATTGCTAATGGCGTTATAGCTAATTATATTTCTACTGCTATTAACAGTAATAATAATAGTATTTATATTAATATTTATATTAATATTATATTAATAATAGTATTTATATTAAATTATTATTTTTTTTAGCAAGCAAAATACAGAAGCAAGAGTGCAATAATTAGTCTTCTAGCTGTTACCTTTACTTCAAAGAGAGGGCAGGGAGAGAGGAGTTAACTTGGTATTTATTTACAGCTTGGAGATTGTGGCTCAAGCCCTGTCAGACAGGGGAGTGGAACTGTTCTTGGACAGATAGGGGCTATCCCGAGGGCGTAACTGAAGGACGCGAGATTGTCCTTGACAATAGTTCTATTCCCAGGGTAGTTTTTGGACTGGGACGAAGTCGGAGGGGCCAGCATCTGGAGATTGTTTTTCTTTTCTGTCCTTCACCGTGTCGAAGCGGTATGTGAAGGGAGTCAGAGCCTCAGGGTTTAAAGATTTCCTTTTAAAAAAACTCCATTTTCTGGATGTCCATCAGTTGGAGAATGGCTGAATAAATTGTGGTATATGAAAATTATGGAATATTACTGTTCTGTAAGAAATGACCAACAGGATGATTTCAGAAAGGCCTGGAAAGACTTACACGAACTGATGCTGAGTGAAATGAGCAGGACCAGGAGATCATTATATACTTCAACAACAATACTATATGATGACCAGTTCTGATGGACCAGGCCATCCTCAGCAATGAGATCAACCAAATCATTTCCAATGGAGCAGTAATGAACTGAACTAGCTATGCCCAGAGAAAGAACTCTGGGAGATGACTAAAAACCATTACATTGAATTCCCAGTCCCTATATTTATGCACACCTGCATCTTTGATTTCCTTCACAAGCTAATTGTACAATAATTCAGAGTCTGATTCTTTTTGTACAGCAAAATAATGTTTTGGTCATGTATACTTATTGTGTATCTAAGTTATATTTTAATATATTTACCATCTACTGGTCATCCTGCCATCTAGGGGAGGGGGTGGGGGGGGTAAGAGGTGAAAAATTGGAACAAGAGGTTTGGCAATTGTTAATGCTGTAAAGTTACCCATGTATATATCCTGTAAATTAAAGGCTATTAAATAAAAAAAAAATAAAAAAAAAAAAAAACTCCATTTTCCAAGTCTAATTGCACAAATGGAAAAGGGGAGGGGAGTTAAGGTTCGCTATCCAGGGCCCAACCGAGGAAGGGGGTGTGGCTTAGTGTTTAGGGCGTAAGGTGTGTGTGTGGGGGGTTCTGAGGTGGTCCCCAAGGAGGCCTACTAGACCAAGACGTTTTAATGTCTAATAGGGTAAATAGGGACAAAATTAACATTAAAAAAATTCTGTGGGAGAATTCGGAATTTTTCAGAGCGGAAAGGGGTCCCGAGGAGATAAAGCTGGAGCGCCGCCTCTTTATTTTACAGAGAACTGAGACCCAGATTACGGGTTCTGCCGGGAGGCCACGCGTGCGCGATGGGATTCGAATCCAGTTCTGGGTTAGCCGCCGTGACAGGCCAGCACCTCGTGGGGGTGGCACAGTCGGTTGGGAGGCTTTCAGAGAGCCAGACGCGATCCCGTGAAGGGCCGCGAGCGCCACGTGCTACGCAAACTCCGAGCGCGCCATCCGCCCCGGGGGGTGTGGCCCTTTGCAAGGCCCTCCTCCCGGGAGCGACCTGCCGGGCATTTATTGGCTCCCACTCTCCGGACCGCCCTTGGGATTGGCGCAGCCCCGTTGCTCCGGGTTACTGCGGCGGCGTCGAGGGGCGCGCCCTGAGGAGGATGGGCAAGCGGTTGAGAGCCCCTCCTCCGTCTCGTGCAGGCAAACGGTCGTCTAGGCGGGCTCGAGGACGGAATCTGGGGTCTTGCGCCGGGCGCGCGCACGCGGGTCGGGGTGTGGGAGGGGCAGGGAGGGGGGGGAAGGCCGTAACCACCCGTCCTCGTTAACAACGAGGAGCCTCCATCGCCGGGGTTGGGGGAAGGAGAACGGGGAACATCCCCACCCCCACTGTTGAGTCGCTCCAGGTGCGGCCGCCAAGCCCTCCTGAGTTCCCCCGGTGATGCTGCAGGTCTCCTGGGATGGGGTGGATTTTTTCAGGTAACAGAGGAGACGCCGGGACGGGTACTGGTGGGACGGTGGGGTTGGGGTGTGAGGGCGGCCATTGAGGCAAGGGCGGGGCAGGGACCCTGTCGGGCTGGGGGGCCGCCCGCATTGCCTCCGGCCGCCCGAGGAGCGAGGGAGAGTGGTAGTAACCGGCTCCTGTAGTTCGGGGCTGCAGTGGGCGCTCGGCGGTGTGCAACGCAAACGGGGAGGGAGGGAGACGAAGGCCGGCCTTCTTGCGCGCCCCTCCCCCCGTGGAACGCAAAGCCTTTTCTGCGCACGCGTCACGGCGGGCGGAGCCTCCACCTGACCCAGGGGTAGACGAACCCCGCGGCTCCCGGGAAGAGCTGGTGGCTTAGGGATAAAATCAAACTACCATCGGCTTCATGGTGGGAGCGCTGAGCATCTGGAGACAAAGCGCCCGGTCCCCGGCCACCCTTGGGCAAAAGGGGTTTCTCGTCGTACTACCCCCCTTCTCCCAAGTCCGCAGGGTTTAATTGTCGGAGTCATTACCCTCTGAGGTTAGCGAGCTGTCGGCGTAGTTCCTGTTACCCAGTTGGTTCTTCCTATTAAAAAAAATCCTTAATAGAAATTCACTTTCTATTTCTCCACCCACCCCGTGGGTAGTCAGTAAGCCGGCTTGATGACTGCGTGAAGGGATCAGATGTCATCATTTCTTAGGTTTAGTTCGGGAATGGCGCTTGTTATCTAGTCTGGCCATCTCGTTGCGGATGGTGAAGCTTGAGCCTTCAGTTAGTGAGTGTGCACAGCCGCTCAGATCTTAGACGGGATAGATCCCTTCCAAGGCGTACTCTGTGATCTTAGAGGCTGGCATGATGCAATCATTACAGTGTGGGTGTGTATTGGTAAATACAGATGTCCAGCCTCTGAGTAAGGGCCACCTTACTCATACTGGATTCTGACATGCACTAGCAGTACCTTGGACAACTTCACTACTCCATCGTCTTGAAGCAATGTTTTTTTTTTTTTTTTTTTTGGAACAGATTTTAAATGAGGACCAGCTTCTTCATCTTCATTCGTAGAGCCAGACTTCCTCATCTAGAGTTTCCTTCATTAGTAAAATCACAGGTCCTTAACCCTCCTGCCTCCCATTATACAGAAGATAATTGATTTAAAAGTCTGTTTTGAAGCTTGGATAGATCTCATAATTTGGGCTCCTTTTTTTGCCTAAAAGAGGGGAGAAATTTCCTGAATTATTCCTCCTACCCGAAGGGCCCTTTCTGTCCTCAGTTTTCATTGCATTGTATTTTACTTTCCCCCCTCTTCTCTGCATATGCTGTATGGAGTGTCTCAAAAGACTTCTGAAACAACTAATATATTGTATATTCTCTCAGTTGGGTATGTAAACTCTTTAAGGACTTCTTTTTGTCTTTATATACTTAATAGTAAAGGGTCTTGCCACTGCACTCAAAATAACTGGAGGAGAGATCAAGGGTAACAATATTTTGCAGAGTTTTGCCTCATTGAAATCCAATTCACTGGCACCTGAAAACATCACATTGTTTTTGTCATTGGTCCTCTTTGAGAGTGAAGGATGAACAGTAACAACATCCTGTATAGAGCCTTGCACATGAAAGGCATTCAAGAGATTTGAATGGCTTCTCTTAGCTCCATTAGTAGCTTCTTAATGTCAAGAAATCAAGAATAATGCCACAAAGATAGGTGGTTTTAAGTCTTCTATTCCAGCTTACCCCTGAAAGAAGCAATCATTTCTAAGAAGTGGTAGCGAGAGTGATGTACATTCAAAGTATGGGAGCTGACTTGTGTAGATGTACAGAGGTGTGACAGATGGAAGATCACATTTAGGTAGTGATTTTTCTTGAATTTGAAAATTAGATGGGAAGCAGATTGTTTAGGATTTTAACAGGATAAGTTTGTGTTTTATAGGAAATGAGGCACAGAAGATTTTTGACCAGAGTCCAAGATGACAAATCTGACTTTTGCTTTAGGAAGAGCAAGTAAAATGGCCATTGGTTATTATTGCTACCTGACTAACCCACCTCCTTTTTCTTATGCATGTCTTAGATCACAATTTTTAAACCCACTTAAAAACTTGTTTTAAACCATTTGCAAATTTTGGTTGCTCCCAGATTAGGTCACCCTTAGGAAATTTCAGCTTAGATTCCATTCCTTCCAAGGAAAAGCTCTCTGTAGACTTTCATTTTGAAATGGCCTTTGTTCTACAGGCATGACAGAAATTTTTGAAAAGGTCTGTTGGTAAATGAAAAAAGATAAGCCACTTAGAAGAAAATTAGTTTTGCATGTGAAGGCTTGTTTCTTTCACATACAAATCCCCTGTATTGATATTAACATCTCTTGTAAATATTTAGTAATTCTGGTATATATTGTATACTTTTTTGTTTCACATCCAAATTTCTGTATTGACATTGACATCTCAAACTCCTGTAAATATTTAGTAGATCTGATTTATATGCTGCAGAAAATCCAGTCCTGTTGAGTATGCTTTTGTCCTTCGTTTTGAAGAGGATCAGTAGCATCATTAGGGTGAGGTCTTGACTCTTGAGTAGATTGAATTTAAGTGAAGCAGAGTTGCACCAAAATTTTCAACCTCACTCTCTCTTCCAGAGTCAGAAGTCTAATGGCAAGACAAAAGTCAGGACAGCTGGTGATGATTTGGAACACAGTGGATGTCCTTGGCATTTTTTGATGTTTGACCGAGTTCTAAGACTTCCAAAATGCCTGCTTCAGCTGCCTTCATGGCCATTATAATAATTGTTTTCATCCCCTTATTCCACTGGTTGAAGTCTTTACGTGCTTGGGATAGACTCCCCCTAACTCAGTGATGGTTTTGAGGCCTGATGGTCACCCTCAGCCTGATTTAGCCCATCTGCTGAGATGGTTTTTCCAGGGTGTGACTGCTGTCACACTACTGTGTGCACACAGCTGTGCATGCTACCTCTTGTTGGAGCCACAGGTGAGAGGGTGACAGCAGAGGTGGATGAGTAACCCTGAAAAGAGCCCTGGAGGCCCTCACTCCAAGCTGCTAGTCCTCCCTGAACGCCCCATACACTTCATACAAACAAGAGGCAGCTAGGTGGCAGAGTGGGTAGAGCGCCACTCCTGGAGTCAGGAAGAGTCATTATCTTGGAGTCCAAATCTGACCTCAGACATTTACTACCTGTGTGACCTTGGGCAAGTTATTTAACTCTTGTTTGTCTCAGTTTCCTCATCTATAAAATAAGTTGGAGAAGGAAATTGTAAATCACCATTTGCCAGGAAAACTCTAAAAAAGGGCCATGAAGAATTGGATATGACTGAACAACAATAACAACAGTCACAGGTCCCCTTCTTAGTTCACCTAGGATCTCTGACCAGGAACTGGGTCATGAGTGATATCTGCTTGTTGATCTCTTTTCCTGAGTCTTGCAGGAATTTCTCAGGACTTCTACCTTTCAATCTCATTTCAGTCTCATTGTTGAAAAGTTTTTTGTGTTGCAAGTGTGGCCAGCCTTCAGCATGGATAAACTTAACCTGACTTGAGTTTTCTGGTTCACAATGTCTTACTGTTGAACATGTACATATTGTGCAAAGCCATTAATGGATTATTTGTTAACATCTTTGAATTTTCAGATTCCTGTAGATCAGGTCCAGAGCTATGAAAAGATCACAGTTCCTAAGGTAGCAAGGACCTCTTAGACCATTCACTCTTGCTTGAACAACAGTCCTCTTGTGAATGGTGATCTACCTTTTTTGAAGACCTCTAGTGAGAGAACACTGCTTCCTGAAGCAGCCTGCTCCTGACATCAAAGCTCAATCTGCCTCTGTAACTTCTACACATGAATCTCACCTTTGGGTAGAATCAGAAAAAAATCAACTGACTCTGTCTTCCCCCTGCTTGTTACTCAAATCATTTAAGACAATGACTGTATCCCACTTGGGGTTTCTTTTTGCTAAACATTTTTTCCTTCATCTCCTCATGATCTTGGGCATGATCTTGGGGTACTTAGCTTTTCTGTGGACATTCTATAAATTGTCAACATCCAGGAGGTTCCCAACTCTGAACATAGTTTTCTAGAGATAGTTTAACCTGGGTAGAATACGTAAATCAAGGTGATCACCTCTAATCCTGAACCCTACGCCTGCCTTAGTGCAATTTAAAATGGAAGGTGGTTTTTGTCTGCTGTATCACATTGTCTACTCATTAAATTTGTACTCCTCCAAGCCTTGTATTTGTGAAGTTGAGTTTTTTGAACACATTTATGTACATTATCATTAGTACTGTTATAATTGCTCTTTGAATAATATTTAAAGAACTTGGTAATTCTATTATTTCATTTGATCCTCACAATAATGAGGATGACTTTTATACTCATTTTTCAGATGAATAGGACTCAGTGACTTCCCAGGGTCATATAGTTGGTGTCTGAAATGAGATTTAAATTTATTGCCTCCAATAACTGCATCCAGTTAGTAATACATGAAGATGAGTGTTAAATCTGATAAGATCTTTTAAATCCTGACTCTAGTTCAGTATTCTAATTTATACTTCATATCTTGGTGGTGTTTATATACTTGATAAACATGCCATTTATTCTTTAATTTAAGACTGTTGGAATAAGAAAAACCTAAGCACTGAGCTTGAAGTCAGAAAGACCTGAGTTCTAACAAGGCCGCCTACTAATCTGGCCCTATACTAATTATGTGACTCTGGGCAAGTCATTTCCTTTGCCTTAATGCATAGGAGAAGGAAATGGTAAAACACTCCAGTATCTTGCTGAGAAAAACCCAGGAATGGTATGGTCCATGGAACCATGAAGAGATGGACTTGACTCAACAACAGTATTAGAAATGTTTACTAGCCTAGGTCCACGTCCAATTTTCTGGAGCACTCCACTAGTGACTTTTTACCTTGTCTTTGAGCCATCATACCCTTTACATTAATCTGGCCATTAAGCTGTTCTCCATGTGCCTAACTGGGTTATTAACTAACAAAATACACTCTTGTCACTGAGAAAATTTTGAGCAGCAGCCCCCACTATAGGTATATTTATTTACAAATTATACTATCCTAATAGTATACTATTAGGATATCCTAATATATACATTATAGAATATATAAAGAGAATTTAAAAGATATGATAAAAATGAAATAAATGTTTTTAAAATAAATTTTATTTTATGAAAGATACAAAACCTCTTGAAAGATAGAAAATCCCTAGTTATTCTCACTAAAATATAACTACTAATGTTTTTCAGAGCAATGTAATTAAGTATGTTTTAATTATTTTTGAAAGTGTAGTATTTTTGTAGTGTAGTAGTTTAGAGATTTAGTTTACATTTTTTATAAATTGGTTCTTGATTTTAATGGCTGTCATAGCAGAAAATAAAAATTTGAGATTTAAGTTCCAATTGGAAAAAATATCATTGGAGATACTTAAGTCATGATATCAATTTTTCAATCTCTTCTACCAATGGTGCAGATATTTTTGGTCAGATTTGGCAAGTACATTTTCAACTTCCCTGATGTCAATAAATTGCTCTTATAAGTTAATTCAGGATGTTCCATTTATATTTTTAACAAATGAATTCTTAATCCACCGAAACTTGTTTGGACAGTTTTTAAATAGCAAATTGTTTTTCCAGGTTGCTCACCTTCCAGCTTCATATCATACTTTTGAATTCTATACCTACTTGGAACTGGCATTCCTACTCAAGTCTCCTGGACTTTTTAACTAAAGGGCAGTACTGGGCTTGGAGTCAGGAGCACCTGGGTTCAGATTTGTTCTCAGTCACTGTGTGACCGGGGCAAGTCATTTAGCCCTGTTTGCCTTAATTTCCTCATCTGTAAAATAAGCTGGAGAAGAAAATGGCAAACTACTCCAGTATCTTTGCCCTAATTGGGATCTTGAATGAACAACATCATCATGAAGACTAATCCCTTCCTAACCTACCACACTGGCCATTCTCATGCTAATAACTTACTTCAGCCTATACCTCCAGTCTGGGAGGCCTGTGGGCTTCCAGTTTTGATTTAAAAAAAAAAATCATCACAAATAGCCAAGCCCCCCCACATTGCTGTTGCTCTGTGGCAGTCTTTATGCTTTTCTTTATCCTTATCCTTATCCTTTATCTTTATCCTTTATTCTTAACAGCTATGAGGGTGATGACACTCATGACCTCGGCCCTCACAAATGGTTCCAAAAACCTCTTCCCTTTCCATTCTTGGGTCTGGGAATGGACCACACTGCCATTCCTGGAAAGTACATGTCAGTTACATTATGTCATCATCCCTGTGGTATTCCTGATTATAAAACCCCTCCCTGCCCACCGCTATCTTCCCCTATTGGAATGTAGTCTTCTTGAGGGTAGCATCTGCCTTCATTTTTGTATTTGTGTGGCTGGTACTAGCACCGAATATATTTAATAAGTGTTTAATAAATACTTGTGAATTAAGTATACAAAGATGAGAATTTTCATAGGAGCATATGTTTTTGACAACAAAAAAACTGGTTTTTAAAATATCTCCTCATGGTGGCTTTTTTGAACTCAGCTAGTATCTCATAGTATATGCTTGATTGAGGTTTGTTGATAATGACAACAGCTGTACATTCATATTTAAAGATTTCCTTGCTCATTTTGAATTTTTTTTTGATGAATTCAGATCTGATTAGTCATTGTCTTTATAATTTGGTTGGTGAACTCATTTTAGGATTAGAATTGTTGGCTTTGTTCTGTTTTGTTGTTTACTTATGTTAACATTAATATCTTTAATTCAAGGCTTTTTTTTGCAGAACCTTTTAAGGATGTTTGTTCATTTTGGGAAGGTTACTTTAATTAAAAGTAGATATCTGTAAATCTTATTTAATTGGGTGTACATAAATTGTATTATATAACAATATGCTGAAAGCAAATGTTTAAATAGTGGAATTCCAACTTTTCCCTCAGCATATCTTCCCTCAGCATATGTGACATATGCTTATATGAAATATGGATACAATAATATTAGTAGAGGTTTATTTTTAAAATTCTTAGAATTTAGAAAATGGATATAAGTTCTAATGTTTTTATTTTGTACCTTAAGGTATCCTTTTGCATACCACAGTTTAGATACCACAGGTTTGACTCATACTTGCCCATCTTTTCCACTAGAATGACATAAGAGAGTTTGTTAAATCTAGGTAAACTATATCTACAGTATTTCCCTGATTTCATAGTCCACTAACCTTGTTGAACATGGAAATTTAGTTGGACATGTGATCACTTCTCTTTTTTCTAGATAGTAATTTACCATCCATCCCCAGAGTCTTAGTGGCCAATAATTTGCAGACTTTGTTCTTTTCTCTTTTTTGGTAATTGAGGTGTCACTTGATAAATAATTACTTGGTAGTACCTCTTCTGTTTTCCAATATCTTTTCCTACTCACTGATAGTGACTTAATAATCATACATGTCACTTTCTTCTCTACCCTGGGATATAGTTGTCTGGGTCTGATGACTATTTCCTATATGTTAGGCTGTCTTTTCTCTCCCTTCCACCTCAAAAGATTCTTTTGTTAAGCCGAGAAAACAAGAAAAGGTAAAAGTCAAACACATAGAATAAAATGAATTTGAGAAACTGGAATATCCTTAGTTCATTCATACAAATGAAGATTTCTGGAATACCAGTCACTACTTTGCATTTGAAGAAAGGCATGTGGATGCATGCATCTTAGATAAGATAAATACTCCTGGAAACAAGAATAGTTAATAAAGTTATAATAAAGTAGCACAAAGATGCCCTGATATGGGCTCGGGACTTGAACCTGCATTTCACTTTATTGCTCTGTTACCTAAGTTAGTCCCTTAATAATCCAGTGTCTGTTGCTTTACCTGTGGCATGGGAATGATAATACTTAGAGTTGTGGAAATATAATGAGAAAATAAATATATTTTAAAACTTATTTGATAATCCAGCAAATAAATGTAAGAAAATTTTGTCATTATTGGAATCGAGTCAGTATTGATTGAACCCATTTTCAAATTAATACTCATGACAATGGAAAAAATATTGATAATGATGTCTAAAAGATTTACTTTATTTTTACAGGTGTTACTAGAATAAGTGAAAATAATCTCCAAGAATTAAGGTATTATTACTGTGCTATAATTATCTCTCACTTTAAATATACTTAGTGTCTAATAGAATTTTGAAATTATATAATTGTAAGAATTATTTTTATCAAGCATGAAGTCATTTTGTAGAATTTGTCATTTTAGAGATAAAGTACTTTATATCCTCTAGCATCATCTGTTTCTAAAATGTTCCAGCTCCAGTTCTACTTGACTTTCTTACTCCTGTGAGTCTAGAATTTCATCAGTTTGTGTACTCACTTGAATGACCCAGATCACCGCCCATCCTATATGTGAATCTCATCCATAGTTTCCTGAAGATTGACCACATGAGGCCCACTCAGTGTGCTTTAAGGGTTTTCTTTGGATTTTGTTGACATTGTGTAGATATCAGGCACATAGGTTGTCCATCAATAAATCATTCTTAGGCACCCATGATAGGGTGCTAGAGTTAAAAAAAAAAAAAAATGAGACAATACCAGCCCTCAGACAGCTTATATTTTATGGAGGAGACAGTGTATGCCCATAAAAGTATATATGAATGAATACAAGGCAATTTGGGGGAAGATGCTTTGTGGGGGATCGGCAAAGTCTTAAAAGGAGGTGGTCTCTTAGTTGAATTCTGAAGGAAATTCAGGATTTTGAGAGGCAGAGGGAGAGTACTTCAAGTTATGGTGATAACCTAGGATTTTATACCTGAAGAACAGCAAGAAGGTAAATTTGTTCCAAAGAAACTGTGAAGGGAAGGAATGCATGACAAGGTAGTTTGGAACCAGACTGTAAAAGGTTTTAGATACAAAACAAGAATTTTTGATCTTTTCAGAGAGCCACTGGATTTTGGAGAAGACCAATGGAGTTTTTGAGCAAAGAAGAGTCACAGATTGATGTTTTGGTACCTATGGAGGATGGATTGACTAGGAGGGAGTCCTGAGGCAGAGAGGCTATTAATCCAGATGAGAAGAGATAAACTGCCTGAATTCTGATCACATGACTAGTCAGAAGGGGACTATATGGGGCCTTTTGAATTTGTATTTAATGTGTCATCATGATCAAAGAATTCATTGTCCAGTGGCCAATTTAGTAAAGAAAAGCCTGTCTGTAATTTATTAGTTTGATCTTCAGAGAACAGATAGTCTTTTGCCAATACTAGTTTGATCATACCTGCCAAAACCTGTACTCTAGGCCTTTGAGCAGGTGTGATCACTTCATAGCATTATGAAGCATTAGATAAAAACTTACTGGAACAAGCAGCCTAATCAGCCTTTTGGATACAAATATCTTCTAGCCCACAATTACCTAGCAGCTTACTTACAATCCTTGTCTTTTCAGTAGTCTATAAATCAGAATTCAGCTGAAGTTATTATGTACACGTACACATACTTTTGGGGCTCACTTGTGACTGCCCTTACACTCACCCAGAGGTTCAGTTGTTGGTTGGGTTGCTAGGCTCTGCCTTGCGGCATCAGCTTTCTAACATCTCATCTAACACGAACATCTCATTAGCGCCCACTGGTGGTGTGCTTTCCAGAAGTAATTATTCAGTAGACAACAAGTACAAAGTATTATTCAGATGATGCAATAGCAGTTACAAAACAGCCTGTAAATTTGGGGCACCCTCTTAACTTTTGACATATACAGGATACATTCCAAAATATTTGATGAAATATGTTTCTGCCCTCTTCTTTAGGTCACTGCCATCTTAACAAATTATTACCTCTCTATCCTGTCATGTGTTGTAATAAAGAGGTAGCAGAGCCATACTGGATTTGCAGTATTCTGACTTGAGTTCTAGTCAGGTCCAGATCTGACATATGTTAGTTTTGTGACATTGTGCTAATGACTCAGCCTCAGAATCTGAGTTTTTCATCTATAAAATAATATAAATTATCTCATGGGAGTTGTGATAATTTTTGTATAAATATGAATTTCTATTGCCAATTTCAATTGAGTGGAATTAAATGAATAAAATTTTGCAGAATTCTTATTTTTATAACAAAGCAAATTTACCTGGGATGAAATTGTTTTTCTTAGACCACAAGCCTTACCCGTTTTTCCTATCCTGTTTCCAACTATTTAGATTGCTGATGACTTCTATTTGTTAACTCCCTTCAATGAACTCAAAGACTAGTATAAAAGAAAGGAACCTAAGTGAATTAGGACTTGTTTTGTAGGAGGTTGCCAGGCTTTGATCTTGACTATTTTACTCCTGCATTGATCCCAATCTTGTTGGCTATAGTGGTGCATAGAACCATAATGATTCTTGGGTTTCCTTGGTGCCTGAACCTGAAGATCATGTGTAGATTTAAAGCCAGGAGGGCCCTGATAAGAGTTCAATTTTCATTATAAATAAATAATAAATTAAAAAAAAATTAGGCCTAGAGAGGTCAAATAACTTTGAAGAACCTACAAGTAGTAAAGGGCATCTGGGATGTGACTCCAAATCTGTTGCTTTCCCCTTTATATACCATAAGTATCTCAAAGCACCTAATTTGATGAAATATTCAAATCAGTTTTGTATGCTGTGATACAGTATGTTACTCTATTTAATTGAAAACTTCTCTTCCATTAGAACACTGAAGTTGCCTAGCAATGCTGGCAAACATACCATTTAGAATTCTTAATGTAATATCTCTCTGCTTGCTGTTTATTTCCCAAAATGATAACTCTAAACATATTAAGGTAGAACTTGTTGAATTTAAGTTTTGACAGATTATACTTCAGTGGACAAAAGCGAAAAGTGGTGAGTGAAATAAAGGCAAATTCTTTTTAGTAACTATCTGTAGTTGATAGGTTGCCTAGTTAAATTACATTTAAAAAAAAAAAAAACTATTTTGAGGTTTGAGACCCTGATAACAAGTAACTTGATTTTTAATTTAATCTCAGCACCTCTGTATAATGCATTTTAGGTGCTTGAATCCTCAGCTTCTCTTTGGCTGAAAATTTGATGACTAACTATAGATTTTGGTTAGGTGTTCAAGATAAGTTCCCTAAGGTTAAACTGCTTGGAAGGAATAATTTTAGTATGTTCTTATTTTGTTAAAGCCCAAAGCTTATCTGATCTATGTCTCCCAACTAGCTTATCTTTTGTAAATACGTTTTCTTCAGTAAGTAAAACTTTAAATGTTTATAAGTGTGATTATACATGGAAAGCCAAATTTCTATTCATCTAAACTTGTTGAGTTAGGGGATGTTTTAGGCAAAGACAAGAATTTTTTTTTTTTGGTCTGTGCTTTTTTTAGTTTTTTTTTTTTTTTTTTTTTAATAGCCTTTTATTTACAGGATATATACATGGGTAACTTTACAGCATTAACAATTGCCTAGTTTTTTTTTTTTGGCCTAAATTAGTCATATAATTGCCAAAGTTCTTCCCATTTCCAATTAAGAGTAGGTTAAATCAGTCTGTTTTCACATATACTTATTGTTAAAATTCTGAATGTTGCATCTAGATTGGATCCCTGCCTATCTGTTTTTTAGGCACCCTGACCTTTGTTATCTTAACTTATAAATATTGGTTTAATTTAAATAATTTTTGAGTTAATTTTATTAATTCCTGTTTTGCTGATCTTGACTTTGTTATTAGCTTTTCTTTTAATGTTTGGAAATATGACCTCGTAATAGATAGAGAACTAGAAAAGAGAAGTATGCATTGCACAGAAGAATAAGTGATAGTTACTTGTTACTTGTAGCAAGTAGTCAAATCATAGAACTCTAGTACTCCTGTTGAGAGTCATTTTGGATATAAGACATCATTAAGGCTACTAAAAATGTCTATCTTGAATAAGAATTTTATTTTCTTAAATACCCAAGTGATAATAGCATACAAATATTCTAAATAACAATTGAATTTAGCTCAATAAAATAATTTAAAATCTGAAGAAAGGTCTATTCCTTTGGCTTTACTAGATTAGAGCTAATAAGGCAAACTCAAAAGACAATCCAACTCCAGGAAGAGCTTTTATCAGCATGGAAGCAAAAGGGCATGAGGCAAATCAGGAAGATGCTTCATTGAGCAGCATCAGATCAAGTGGAAGTAAGTAACCTGTATCATTAAAAACAATATTAAAAATTATGCAAGGTCAAAACCCAATTTCCATTTAAATTAAATAACATGGTAATATTACTGGGATAAGCTATAGACATATGCTGATTGTTTTGTCTAATAGTGATTGTTTTTTAAAGAAAAAAAAACAGCATTTCACATCCTATAACAGTTTGTAAAGTATTTTTCTTATCCTTTGTTGAGTTTTAAATTGTTTGCTTTATGTTTTAAAACTCAAGCAGTAAATATTTATTATGTGCCAACCATGTTCTAGGCACTATGCTAAGCACTGGAGTTATAAATAAAGAGGAAAATATAGTCCCTACCTTGAAGAGCTCACAATATAAAGGGAGATACAATAAGCAAAAATGTGCGCACATGCTATATACAGGATAAATTGGAAATAATCAAAAGAGGGAAGGCATTAGAGTTGAGATTGGAAAAGCTGCTTTATAGATGATGGGATTTTACCTGGGATTTGAAGAAAGTCAGGGAATCCAGGAGGTAAGAGATGAGGAGAGAGAGAATTTCAGGCATGGGGGACAGCAGAGAAAATGCCTGTAGTCACGAGATGGAGGGTCTTGTGAGAGGAAAGCCAGTGTTGCTGAAACAGAGTGTGTGTAAGATTGAATAATGTATAAGAAGACTGGAAAGGTAGAAGGGAGCCCAGTTATGAAAGGTTTTGAATGCCAAACAAAGGAATTTATATTTGATCCTGAAGGACTAGGACTCAGTGAAGTTTTTTGAGTGCTGATGACACATTCAGATTTGTACTTGAGAAAGATCATTTTAACACCTGAGCAAAGTAGGGACCATAGTGGGGGGAGGGACAAAATGAGATCACCCAGCAGGCTTTTGTAATGATCTAAGCATGAGGTAAGTGCTTGTGTCAGGGTGGTGACACACAGGAGAAGAAGGGAGAATATTGGAGAGATGTTAAAAGATAAACTTAAGAGGCCTTGGTGGGAGATTGGATAAATAAGCATTGGGAAAGAGTGAGGAGTTGAGAATAACAGATTGCAAGCCAGAAGTACTTGGGAGGATGATTGTGTCCTTGATACTAATGAGAAGATAAGGAATGGGGAGAAGGTTTAGAGAGAGAGATAATGAATTCATTTTTGGATTTGCTGAGTTTAAGATACCATTAGGATGTCCAGTTCAAATTGTCCAAAAGGCAGGTAGAAATGTGCTACTGGAGATCAGTAGGGTTGACTGAGTAGATTTGAGACTCCTCAAGCATAGAGATAATTGAATCATTAGAGTTAGTGAGATTACCAAATAAAACAATGTATAGAGGGAGAAGAGAAGAGAATCCAGAACAGAGCCCGGGGGGATCCCCCACAGTTTGTGGGTATGATATAGGCAAAGATTCAGCACAAAAAAGACTAAGGAGTAGTTACATAGTAAAGAGGCACTTGAGAGAGAGCAGCATCCTAAAAACCTAGAGAAAAGAGAATGTCTTGGAGAAGGAAGGTTTAGAGGCATTCTAAATTCCTTCTAAACTGAAAATGAGTCAAAAACTAGGATGGTCAAAATGACAGTGAAAGATTTAAGATTGCAAAGAAGTTAATGATATTTACTTTGGATGAACAGAAATCTTTAGATAATAAAAAAGTTAACTAAAAAAAATGAAAGATGAAAACTTCAAAAGATATATCTTGACTTTTTACAAAGGTAAAGATAAATTAATCTTTCGTCTCACTATTTCACTACCATTATGTTGGAAAGTACTGATTTCTTATTAATGGGGGGGGACTTTTTTTTTGTAGGATGTTTAATTCATTGATATTTACGTTTATGGTTGTTAATTTTGTATTCTGCTCCATTTATTTCTCTTATAGAATACCTACAATTAGTTTTGTATGCACAAGTTTGATTACAGTTTTTATGTAGCATTTTCCCCTCCAATTTTTATCTGCCATTTCAAACCAATGTTTTATATTGGTACTTTATATTTAAATAGTACTACATTGTCATATATTTAGAACTTGAAGGGCCCTTAAGAGACCATTGGGTCTGCTTCTTTATAGATGAAGAATTTTTCATTTTTTTTTCCTTTGATTCTTTGATTTTTTTCTGTCCCTTACCAGAAAAGAGTATAACAATCCTTAACCTCAACCCATGTCCTTGTCTAATATCCTAACCTGAGTCATATTCACTTGTGATATCCTTTCCCAATAAGTATTTATTTACTTTGCCCTCTTCTATTTATTTCCTCATCTCATCTATTCTGAATTCTGTTTTCCTGTTCATGGACTATATGTTTACATGTTCCTTATTTTCTCTGTCCTTCATGAAAGATAGGGCTTCTGAAAGGCAAAAGTTGAACTCTTTATTCTATCCCATTCCCAAGGTAGTATATGTATAGATATTAACCTTATCCACCTTTTCCCTTGTTTTTCTTTTTCTTTTTTTTTTTGTTGTCGTTTTGTTTTGTATTTGTGTGGCCTTCTGTTGTGCCTTACTCCTAGAAACTCCAGTTCATGAAGGAGAAAGTGTATCGTGGTGGGAGTCTCTCTGTATCCTGAGTCATGAGGCACAGCCCTACCCCCAGTCTTTACAAACATCAACAGGCCAGTATATACTACTTCTGGATCTATGTCCCCCCTTTCACCCAGGATTTTGAAACCCTTTAGGGATCCCATATGTTCCCTCTTCTTGAGGGGAGAATTCAATAGAAGCATGACTATTGCTTGAAGAAGGTGGTCTTCTAAGGTGCTCATCCCTCAAATGAAATGTGTTATGAGAGACCTCTCATCATCTTCTGCCAAATCTTGGGAATGTGCTTCAATGAAACCCATTATTTTCCCTTCTAGGGACTCACCACAATTCTTAACCTCATTCCTCCCCTGTATTTATCTGAAATGTATCTTAGTCTCTTCCCTCCTATATTCTGATTCAAATAACTTCTTTGTGTGATTGATTCTTTCCCCCCTCCTTCCTAAGAAATAATTGGTTTATAATTGTAGGCAAATATGTTATTTTATAGAATATTAATTGAAGTATTTTTCCTTCCTTTCTTCTGACTCTTTAAAGTCTCTCTAAGATTCTTTTTTTTTTGTCGATTCTTTTTTTTTTTTTGACGATTTCTTTTTTTAACCATTGATTAAAATAATCTTAACATCAATGTTTTTTTTTAATTAATGACTTTATCTTGCCTAAGAAACACCAGACAATTGATTACCTTACTTAGACTATTCTTGATAATTGTATTTACCTATTTTTCTTTTGTTTTTCATGTTTTAAGGGTTTGTAAATTGAATGTTATACTCACCTCTGGTTTCTTTCAGAGGACTGTCTCAGATGGTTTTATTATTGAAAATCTATTTTTGATGTTTAGGTTCAGTTTTGCAGGATTTTATTTTGTGGTATGTTCCAATTTCTTTCCACTTTTTTCCCATATCATTTTCCAATCTTTTCTTTGTTTTCTCATAGATGTGGAGTATTTGAATTGTCTTCCCATTTGCAAAATTTGGTATGGAAATTTTAAACTTCAATTACATTTGACCATGGAGTTTTGTGTCTGTTGGTAGTTTGTATATTCTGCCAATCAGTACTAGCTGTTTTCTAAACTAATAGGCAATTTGCTTGTATGATTTCCTGCAGTTTAATTTTAAGGCATTTAAAATTTACATTGTTTTTTTTGGAAACCTAAGATCCTTCTATTTTCTGTATACACCCAGTATTTGAGGTCCATAACCTTAACTTGCATTCAGTATATATGTTCTTTCAGAATTGTATTTGTTCCTGTTTAGTCAACTTCTCAGTATTTTTGATTCTAAAATCTTTTTTTTTTTTTTCCCCCAGAGGCTCTCTTATTTTGGAATCTTTTCTATTATGTATTCAAGTTATTTACTCTTTTATTTGTATTGCTTTTTCTTTCAGATTTTTGATTTATGAGCTAATTTTGATTTCTTCATTTGAAAAGAAATTTTGAATTTGCCCAAAGAGCTAGAAAACTGTGTATATCCTTTGACCCAATAATACCATGATTTGATCTGTTTTCCAAGGTGATCAAGGAAGAAGAAATGACCTCATGTATTCTAAAATATTAATAGTAGCTTTCTTTATGGAAATTGAGGTGATGTCCCATCAGTTAGGGAATGGCTAAACAAATTGTGATATATGATAATGATAAAATATTACTGTGCTATAAGAAAAGATGAGCAGGTTGCTTTTAGAACAAATATGGAAAGACATTCGTGAAATAATGCAGAGTGAAACACACAGAATCAAGACAAATAAATATATAGTAAAGTAATATTGTTTGAAGAGTAATTGTGAATGACTTAAATTACTCTTGAGTAATATGATCATTCAAATCAACCATGAAGGACCTTCTACCTTCAGAGAAAGAACTGATATATGGATTATATGATTCCATATATTTATTTTATATTTGGCTTTTTCTAATGTTGGTTTGGGAGGGGAAAAGAGAGGCAACTGAGAAGTCAAAATGTAACAAAAATAAATTTGAAAAAGTGTCATTTCTCTTTCTAACAATTCTGAAATTTCTTATTGCTGTTCCATTATGTCTAAGAAATTTGTAGTGTTTATTGTCTTGTTCTCTTTTATTTTGGCAGTTTTTGTTTGGTTTCCATTGAAGCATAAAATTTTATTGCATTATGGACTTTTCTAGAATATTCATTTTTCCTTTTTTTCTTCAAGTCTCACTATTGATTCTTGTTTGGGAGCTGCATTTATACATTGTTTTTTTCTCTTAACATTTTCATCTCAGCTTTTTTTTTTTTTTTTTTTTTTTTTTTTCATTTTATTAGTTTGCATCAGACTTCTCAATTATTTGACTCCTCTCCTTTCAGTGCTTGGGCCTCTTTTCTCCTGTGCAGAGCATTGAGGCTAAGGAGTTTCAGTTTCTGCAAGTTAGAATATGTGAGGACCAGTCTTTATAAAGTCTAGTAGTAGAAATGATCACAGCTGGTGTGTAGATCACTTTTGTTTGGATGCTAAAGATAAAGTCCTTTTGTTCTCATTTGCTCAGAATTCATGAGCCTTTTCCTCTCCTTCCTTGTTGGCTGGACAAAAGTGGAGGTTGTTTCTCTTTTCCTCTGATTATCAGTGTTTTAATTATTATGAATTGACATATGTCTTGTTGCTTTGAGGTCTTTGAAATAGCTACATGACCATCTTGCTAGTGATGTGATGTCTTCATTAGGAAGCCCTGAGGCCATCTGATTCAAACACGAGGCACACTCCATGCCACAGCAGCGGTTGGGTCAGAGTCAGTGCCCTGAGCCACATAGCAGTAACAGAGTGGAGTGAAGTGAGAAATGGGGGGCAGGGAAGGGGAGAGTTGTTCCTCATGGATGGAGAGAGGCCCCTAGAGAAGGTTCTTGGGAAAGTTGGTTTGAATTGAATTCTAAAGAACACCTGCTGTCTGAGGCCAGATTGGAGTCAGGAGAGGAGCCATGTTTGTGAATTAGTTGGCCTCAGGGCTTTACAATAAAGACATCACCTGGTTGTCGATATGTATGTTGTGGAGTTTCAGAGACCTCAAAACAAGAAGGGAGAGAGGGGAGAAGGCATCCTCGGGAAAGGAAAATACTAGGTGGACACATTGTTAGTTACTGAGAGCACATGAGGTGTTTGGGGGGATGAAGGTGTTTGTTGGTATTTGGAGTGCCCAGAGGAAGAAAATAGCATGAAATAAATAGCAATAAAGCTAAAACATCAATAGGAACCCTATTGTAGAGACCCTTGAATGCCCACTAAGGGAGGCTGGACTTTCTCAAAAGTTATTGGAAATTTTAAGCAGAGGAATGAAATGACCAGGGCTAAGTAAGAAAAATTATCATAGCAGGATATAGAAAAATAGAGGACAGATTTGGGGGGGGGTGATAGATGGATAGAGTGCCAGACTTGAAGCCATAAGACTCATCTTCCTGAGTTCAAATCTGGCTTCAGAGTATGATCAAGTCATTTAACTCTGTTAGATTTAGTTTCTTTATCTGTCAAATGAGCTGTAAAAGGAAATGGCAAACCACTCCAGTATCTTTATCAAGAAAACCTCACATGGGGTCACAGAGTCAGGCATTACTGAAATATGAAGCACAGATTGGAAAGAAAAAGAGGGTAGAAATGGGGAGATGTTAGGAGGCTATGGGAGTAGCTCAGGACCTGGCAAGGAGAGAAAATAGAACAGTCCTGGAAACTTCCCAAAGGCAGGGGATGCTTCCTCTTTGTCTTTGTAACTTCATTGTCTAGTACATAGTAGGTGCCTTATCAAGGTTTTTTAAATGATCATTCATTTAAGCTGCAGAGAAGTCAAGGAAGATAAGAATTGGGGAAAGGCCATAAATTAGGAGATCATTTGTAATCTTAGAACCCCTTCTGTAGAAGGATAAAGGGTGGATACCTACTTATAGGAGATTAAGGAGAAGGTAGATAGGAAAGAGAGAGACTGAGAGCCATCCAATATAAGATTTTTCAAGAAATTTAGCAGTGAGATTTACTAGTTGTTGGATGCGGTCAAAATGCAAGAAAATCTTTTTTATATATTTAAGCTTTGAGAAAGCCTGAACATCAATGGAAGTTGAGAAAAGGAATGTTGTAATAGGGACAAGATTAAAGATACCTGAGAGAGAGGGGATGATTACTACACTCAGATTGATAGGCAGAACTAGAAAATTGAGAGGAGGACTAGATAAAGCAAGTAGTGGAGATTCATTTGTGACCTGAGGAGAGAGAGGAGTGCTATGACATTAAGACATTTGGAGGAATCTTAAAAGGGGAAAGCTAGAGGCTCTCCAGAAGCCTCCATATTCTCAGCGAAGTAATAGAATAGGCCATGTGCTCTTTGTGAAAGACAAAAGAAAAAGGTTGGAGTACAGCTGTGGGGAATAAGATCTAACAAAGAAACAGTGGTAAGATTGTCTAACAGTTTTAAGGGTCCAACTGAGATTCTTTTATATATGACTGTATAGGAGAGGTCCAAATGATGTCTGGGGACAAGAAATTCTAGAATAGTAAATAAATACTAAACTGTCAAAGCTAAAGCCATGTTTGAAGGCAAGGAAGATAGAGAGAATTAGGGGAGAATTAGGAATTTGTGGAAGATGAAGAGATTTTTATATAAGAGAAAATGGGAAATAGAAGGGGTTGTATTAAGAGTAGCATTTCAAAATTCTAGTTCTTGGAGATGCCTTAATTCTAGAACTACTGAAGTCCCAGATGGGATTAAATCAGTGTATGATTAAAGGAGGAGAAAGAAATAGTGGAATTGAGGAAAGTAATGAATTGTATAGTCAGCCTGGGGAAGGATGCTAATAGAAACATAACATTTTGGAAGATAATGGTAGGGATCACAGATGGAGAAGAAAACAGTTGCATTCTGAAGTTATTTGAAAGTTACAAGGATAACCTGGAAGTCAGTAAATGTTAGCAGTAAGGATGGCGAGATGGTAGTGCAAGCAGATTTCATGGTTCACAAAAGAGGCCACTGAAGGATTGTGGGAGAGAAGTCTTCGAATCAGCAAAAGAAAGTAAAGATTAGGTCATCATCCCTTTTGGCCCCACATAAGTATTTTCTGATCCCCTGCCTCCCAGGGTAGTAGTGCTCTTCCTCCTCTTCCTCCTGATGTGTATTTATTTGTATATGTTTTATATTTATCAGCATACACACCATTTCCCTCAGTAGAACTTATGGTTTCTGAGGGCAGAGACTTTTATTTTTGTCTTTGTATCCCCAAGACTTAGGACAATGGCTGGAAAGTAGTTGTCATTTAATAAATGCTTACTTGCTTGTTGAATGAAAAATGGATGGGGAAAGTTATTAACAATGGAAAAGAAGGTAAAGTATGATATCTGTCATAAATGTGATCAAGGGTCTGAAACCCCCCCAAAAGAAAAAGTGAGTGAAGGAGTGTTTATTACGTTCTTGCAGGAAGCAGAGGGGTCCTTATGGTGGAGGAGCTCTTTGGTACAGAAGCCAGTGCATGCTTAGTGCATGCTTATGTTAATCAAACCCTTCCCATGTGCTACATAGTCTCCTGCCATTTCCTGATTGGTCAGTTTTCTGCTGACTAGTAGTATTTCCTTCCCTGCCTTCTTCATGTCCTCCTAGATATGTTCTCCCTCCTTTGTCATGCATCCCATGTGCAAAGATGTGGAAAACTATTCCTCTGGGGTGTGTTGGTTAAAATGCAATTAGCCTATTATGCTTATTTCTCATTTGCCTTTACCAGGTCATTGATCCCAACTAGTTTGAGCTGGATCAAGGTCTGTGATAAGACTGTGGTTGGTTGAGAAGGGTACAGGAATTAATTTCTGATTGGTTGGATCTGCCCGTTGAGCAACTTTGTTGACTATTAATAATTATAATTCTCAGAATTTTAGCTCTTTTTGGAAAACATATTTTTGTTATCCTTATCCTGGGGCCCATCTACCATAATTTCTTCCCTTTTCTTCTAATATGAACTTGGTTTCCACATTTTACTTTACTTGGTTCCAAATTTCCTTCATATCATCTCAGGATGAATTCAAAATTTCCTTAGATATCATTTTCACATTCCCAGAATCTTGTACTTATATTCCAAAAAGTGTTACCTTTCTTATTGATGTTTCAATCAATCTTTGTACCAAACCCTTTATACAGGATCCAATACAAAACTCAGCTGCTGTAAGTATTCCAGTTGCCACTGTTAGGGCGGTTAGAGTGGACACCACTATTTCTTTCCAACCCCAAAATTGGGTTCTCTGTTTCTATATTCTCAGCTAATTCTTTGGCTAATACAGTTAAACCTTGAAGTGCTTTAGTAATGGTTCCATCAGAAGCAGTATTGTTTGGTGCAATATACCCCTTCTGGTAGCATTTTGCGTACACCACCTTGCTCTCAACTAAAGTCATATCTAATGCTAACCTATTTTCCCAAACTATTCTGCTGGTTGCATCTAATTGACTAATTATACCCTTGACTGTATCAAGCTTTATTGATTTTATTAGATATGGTTGATCCATTCCACAGTCTTACTGATGGTTAACCACCAAAAGAGGAGGGATTTAAATCCTGCTGTTACTTGGTTCCTTGCTTTGAACTCATTGGACATCCCATATGGAACTCCAATAGCATCTAAATAGATTCTGTCATCAAATGAACCATGGGGACTTTCAACTTCCCTTTTTCATCTCTTATTCCTTTGACCGTCCTCATGTGGGTCACTGGGATCTGATATGCTAAGGTGAATGGGACAGCCAATAGTATCAGTACACAAGTACCTGTTCCATCTGGAGAGAGAGTTGTTTGGAGTGTTTTTCCCCACAGAGCCACCATAAATCTGACCTGGGAGTAATCATTTTCTATAAGTTGTCACTGCTATCTACAGTCATATTCCACTGCTAAGTGCAGAAAGCATTCTGCTTTGGTCCCAAAGTCCTCACTGTCTTGAATGGCAGACAGAATGATTGCCAATCCCAGAGATAATGGTAGGAATATCCTTACTGGTACCTACTTGGACCAGTGGAAATGGAAGGGAGAGTGTAGTACAATTTTTTGCAGTGCTGTTGGGGAATATAGCCATACCATGGATTTAAATTCAGTCTCATGACCTTCAGTCCTAAGAGAAATAGGGTCTACCTGAAACATAAGCATAATCGACTCTTATTTAGGTTTCTAACAATATATTTGACCTATTCCATCCAGGTATTAGTGTCCCTGTATCCTATCTATTTCTATTGTCTTTTGAGTATTATTTCTACTACCTTTGGGGTCATTTATAGGAGTGATTTTTACATCTAGCATTTCTCCAATTGATGGTTTACTGGGCCCAGGGGAGTTGATGGTCCGGCCTACAGACTGAGGATGAGTTTGGGGCTCATCAAACCCCAGAATCCTTTTTTTCCCCTTTTTTTAATTTGAAAAAACAGAATAAGAAAAAAGAAAAACAAAGGGAATACAAAATAAAATAAAACAAAACAAGAGAAAACATTGCCATGTGTCCAGTAGAACATTAGGGAGGATTCAAAATATATAACAAATTACCAGATCAAGAAAGTATATATAGTAGTAGAAGAAATTATATTTATAAATACTCATTTTTTCTTTACTTATAAATTGTTCTTTGGTTCTCTGCTGCCCACCTTATTTATTTTATTCTTTTTTTCACTCTTTCATCCTACCCATCACTTCCAAGCAAGCTGTAGTTAAGAAAAGCTCTCTCTCTCACACGCACACACATGCACACACCCCCCTTTCCTAGTCCTAGTCCTGGCTGCTTTACTTCTACTCCTTAACTTGCCTTGCTATGACTAACCGTCCCCCCTCCCCCATAGATTCCTCCCTTGTCTTTTCCCCTTACCTTTGCTTCCCTCTTCGCCCATCCCTCCCCACTTTATTTCTTTATAGATTTTGGAGGGTGCTATACCCTTTATGGTAGATATGTAGGGTTGCTTATTTAACCCATTCCCAATATGAGTAGATTTTCAGAACTATGAGCTTTCCTCCTTTTAATGCCTCTGTGTCTATTCTTCCTCTGTACCTCATTTGCATAACATAATTACTATTTTTACCATAACTCTGCTAATCTTTGTTTTGACCTACCCTATTGTTGATGTGAATCTTAAATATAGTATATATTTCCCATGTAAAAAAAACAAAAAACAAAAAAAACCCAGTTTCTCCATGTTTAAACAATTTGCCCATGTTGAGTTCTTGAAACTGATCTCTGATATTGGCTCTTTTATGTTCAATTTTCTGTTAAGTTTGGGTTTGGTTGATAGAAAATCCTGAAAATTTCATTGAATGTCCATTTTTTTCTCACTCATTATTATAGCTACTTTTGCTGGATGTGATATTTTTGGTGGCAGATCTAGTTCTTTTGATTGTTGGTAGATAGGATTCCAGGACCTGTGGTCTTTTATTGTAGCTGATGATAAATCCTGTACAATTCTAATTGTAACTCCAGCATATTTGAATTTTTTTTCTTTTTTCTTGCAAAATTTTCTATTTGATCTGGGAGTTTCAAAATTTGGCAATAATATTCCTGTACTGTTTCCCACAACGGTGGTTTCTTTAAGGTTGTGATTAATGGATTTTTTCTATTTCCACTTTCCCTTCATGTACTATATAATTCCAGGATAATTTTCTTGGATTATTTCCTGCATTATTGTGACAATGTTCTCTTTTTGGTCACAACTTTCAGGAAGCCCAATTATTCTTGTATTTTCTCTTCTTGATCTGTTCAGATCTGTCATTTTTCTTATGTTTCACATTCTGCTTCTAATTTTTCATTCTTTAGAATCTGTTTTGTTATTTCTGATCTCTCATAGTTTCACTTGGATTCCCCTTGCCTGATGATAATTTTTAAAGACTTATTTTCCTCTTTGAGACTCTATATCTCCTTTTCTAATTGGTTAAATTTTTTTTTTTTATAATTCTGTTTTTCTTGGGTGTTTTTTTTTTTAATTTTTCCTCAATGTCTCTTATTTGATTTGTAAATTCTTTTTCGAGTTTTTCTATAAATTCTCTTTGGGCAGGGAGCCATTTCACGTTACTCTTTATGGTAGAAGAAACTCTTTTTGTTTTTTTGTTTTTTGATTCTTGGGAAAATTTTATATTACATCATTAAAGAGATGGTTGAAAAAGGAAGCAAGTGGTAATTACAAACATCTTCATTGCAGGACCAGGAGATCATTATATACTTCAACAACAATACTAGATGATGACCAGTTCTGATGGATCAGGCCATCCTCAGCAACGAGATCAACCAAATCATTTCTAATGGAGCAGTAATGAACTGAACTAGCTATACCCAGAAAAAGAACTCTGGGAGATGACTAAAAACCATTACATTGAATTCCCAATCCCTATATTTATGCACACCTGCATTTTTTATTTCCTTCACAAGCTAATTGTACAATATTTCAGAGTCTGATTCTTTTTGTACAGCAAAATAATGTTTTGGTCATGTATACTTATTGTGTATCTAATTTATATTTTAATATATTTAACATCTACTGGTCATCCTGCCATTTAGGGGAGGGGGTGGGGGGGGTAAGAGGTGAAAAATTGGAACAAGAGGTTTGGCAATTGTTAATGCTGTAAAGTTACCCATGTATATATCCTGTAAATAAAAGGCTATTAAATAAAAAAAAAAAAAAGAAAAAAAAAAAAAAAAAACAAACATCTTCATTAAGAATAGGTCATGTCAGACTGACTTCATTTCCTTTTTAAAATTTGTAAACAAGGAGAGTGCTATGGATACCGTTTACCTAGATTTTAGCAAAGCTTTTTTTTTTTTTTAATTAAAGCTTTTTATTTTCAAAATATATACATGGATGATTTTTGACATTCACCCCTATAAAACCCTGTGTTCTATTTTTCCCCCTCTCTTCTCCTCCTCCCCCAGGAAGGTAGTGATCCAATGTATGTTAAATATGTGTAATTTCTCCATATATATTTCTACAAATATTATGCTGCACAAGAAAAATCAGATCCCAAAGGGAAAAAACATGAGAAAGAAAACAAAATGCAAGCAAACAACAACAAAAAGAGTAAAAATGCTAGGTTGTGATCCACACTCAGTTCCCACAGGCGTCTCTCTGGGTGTAGATGGCTCTCTTCATCACAAGATCACTGGAACTAGCATGAATCACCCCATTGTTGACAAGAGCCACATCCATCAGAATTGATCATCATATAATCTTGCTATTGCTGTGTACAATGATCTCCTGGTTATGCTTATTTCACTTAGCATCAGTACATGTAAGTCTCTCTTGGTATCTCTGAAAGCATCCCACTGATTGTTTCTTATAGAACCATAATATTCCATAACATTCATATACCATAATTTATTCAGCCATTCCCCAACTGTTGGGCATCCATCAGTTTCCAGTTTCTTGCAAGAAGCTATTTTTGCTCCAGTGTCCTCCTCTTCTTTGCCAGTTCATTTTTAAAAAAATAAGAGGTATTAGTGTAATCACCTCTAATTGTGGGTTGGGGGATAGGGCCTCAAGCTTCCTTTTAGCTCCCACCTCTGACAAGGAGCCCCAAATCAAACGCTCCATCCTCCTTGAAGTGCTCACAGCCAGCAGCGTCCCTGCCCCACCACTTCTGCACTCGCCTTTTGTGGAAGTGAAAGTCTCTGTGGTTACTTCTGAGACTACCTAGCTAGCTTGAGGAGTCCCCACGTGGTGTTTCCTTGAAACTCGCCCAAGAGTTGTTTGCACTTCTCATGGGTCAATCTCAGCCTAGGTCCTTCTTCAAATTTTGTTGGGTTGTACCAGGAGGATCCCATTCTGCTTCAAATTGTCTTAATTTTTTTTATCAGTCTATATTCACTCTAAGGTGCAAATTTGTTCTATTTGTGGGGAAAATCTGGAGAACTTGAAATATACCAATGCACTCTACCATCTTCCCAGAATCTTCCCTCAAGCCCTAGAATCCTAAATCTGCCCAGAAGATCTTTCCCACTAACATCTATTCCTATTTTAAAGGTCCTATTCACACTTTAGTCTGCCCTTTTAATTCTGATATATATGAGATTGCATTCTAGGTTCCCTCACCTAAATTTTGTCATCTTTTAATTCCTGTTGAGAGTCCTTCTTGACTATTTTGAGTTCAACTCCTATACTGGGTGGTCTACCACACATCATCCCAAGCTGGACAAAGGGGGGCCCTCTGTACTCCACATTTGGAGTTTTGGTTTTCACTTTATAAGCCTCCTTTGGCTATCAATGTCTCCATATTCAATTATCTGACAGGAATCTTCTTGAAACATTTGTCGGTCTCCTGTTTTTGTCAAATTAACCTCTTCATTTGAAGAACCTCTCCCAGAATGTACTATTACCATAATTCTTACTTTCTTCTCTTAACTCAGCCACAGATTTGCCCTGCACTCTCACAATCCCTAAACTTCAGATGAGGAGGAGCCCCAACCACGTTTTGAGTTTGAGTATTTCTAGAGGGAGGCATAAAAATATAATCCCGCAGATTCCAAATACCAATATTGACAACACAAATATCAAAGTCAGTACCTCAGGTCTAGTCATTTTGAAGATTTGTAAGCTGCCTTCTTCCCATGAAGTTCTGTACAACAAAGTTGTCTACATTCACCCCTTAGTTCACAAAAGGATTCCAAGTCCTGAGACTGAGTCTGCAGCCTCTAGCTCACAGAAGATCCAGCTTTCAAGAGGGTCAGGCTGGACAGTCAACTTCTCCTGCTTCATTGATCCCTTTACCTTGGTGACATGAATCCAGCCTCACTTGGCAATTCAGATTGTGGTTTCCATAGTCAGGCGTAACAGGTAGTAACTAGCTAGATTGCAGCTTTGCTTCCTTTCAGGAGTCTCTTGGTTGGAAAGAGTGTAGAGATAATTCCAAAAAGGGCTTTGGGTGGGTGAGTAGTTTTCTCCATCTAAGATCTGAAAGAGAGGATAATACTGTCAGGACATAAGTGTCGCAAGATCTTTGATCTCAAAAGGTGGGTAGCCCCTTTGACAGTCCTAAGTAGGGTAGTCCAAACAATGTCTTATATGGTGATAACCCCATATACCTTCTACAAGTCATATAGATTTTCCTTAAGGCAAGAAACAAACATTGGAATATCCCTTGATATTTTTGACCTTTTGTTCTTCCAGATGAATTTTGTTATTTTTTTTTCTACTTTTCTGAAAAAATTTTTGGGAGTTTGATTGCTATGGCACTGAACAAGTAGACTAATTTAGAATTGTCATTTTAGCTTAGCCTACCCATGAGCAATTGATATCTTTCCAATTGTTTAGATCTGACTTTATTTCTATGAAAAGTGTTTTTTTTTTAATTGTTGTTCATATAGTTTGAGGGTTTATCTTGGCAGATAGACCCAAATATTTTATTTCATCCATTTCAACTAGATTGTCATATTTGTTGGCATACAGTTGGGCAAAATAAATAGCTCTTAATTATTGCTTTATTTCTTTTTCATTGGTGGTAAGTTCACCTTTTTCATTTTTGATGCTGCTAATTTGGATTTTTTTCTCTACTTTTTCTAATCAAATTAAATCAAAGGCTTTTTATTTAGTTCAATAGTTTTCTTTCAATTTTATTAATTTCTTCTTTGATTTTCAGAATTTTTAATTTGGTATTTAATTGGGGGGTTTTACTTTGTTCTTTTTCTAGTTATTTAATTTCATGCCCAATTCATTGATCTCCTCTTTTTCTGTTTTATTCATGTAACTAATTAGAGGTGTAAAATTTCCCCTAAAAATTGCTTTGAAACCCCATCCCATGAGTTTAGGTATTTTGCTTCTCATTATTGTCATTCTCTTGGATGAAATTATTGATTGTTTCTATGTTTTGTCCTTCTATCCAGTCTTTCCCTTTTCTTTCTCCTTTCTCTTCCGACTTCCTTGTATGATAAGATACATTTCTATGCCCATCCAAGTGAATAATTATTTCCTCTTTGAGCCAAGATTAATAGCTGCAGACATTTTATTAATCTCTCCTTTTATTTTCATAATTTTTAATTTGGTATTTAATTGGGGGTTTTTATTTTGTTCTTTTTTTAGTTTTTTTTAGTTGAATGCCCAGTTCATGATGAGATTAAGCTTCAGACAATGCTTATCCCCATCCCTTCTTTCCTCTATTGTAATAGTTCTTTTGTGCCTCTTTAGTGTGATCTAACATCCCATTTTATCTCTCCTTTCCTCTTCTTCCAGAATAATCCTTTTCTACCCTTTTAATGTTTTTTTTCTTTTATTTCATCACATCAGAGTCAATTTATACCCATATCCTTTGGTTATATATATTCCCTCTAACTACCCTAATAAAAGATAAAATTTTCAAAAGTTTCAAGTATCATTTCCCATCTAGGGATGTCAATAGTTTAACCTTTAAACAATGTTTTTTGTTTTTTTTTTCCTTTCCTATTTACTTTTCTATGCTTCTTTTGAGTCCTGTGTTTGAAGATTAAATTTTCTGTTTAATTCTGGTCTTTTCAAGAGAAATGATTGAAAGTTTCTTCATTAAAGATACATTTTCTCTCTTGAAATATAATTCTCAGTCTCACTGGGTAGTTGATTCTTGGTTGTAATCCTTTGTCCTTTGCCTTCTGGAGTATGGTATTCCAGACTTTCTGATCCTTTATTGTAGAAGCTTGACAGATCCTGGGTCCTTAATACTTAAATTGTTTTCTTTTTCTTTTTTTTTTCCCTGGCAGCTTGAAGCATTTTAAACTTATAGTTCTAAATTATAGTTCTAGAGTTTTGCAGCAATGTTTCTTGGGGTTTTCCTTGTGTTTTTGGAGGTGATTGATGGGTTCTTTTAAAGGCCATTTTATCCTTTGATATCAGGGCAGTTTTCCTTGATGATCTCTTGAAGAATGCTATCCAGGCCCTTTTTTTTGATCATGGTCTTCAGGTAGACCAGTAATTTTAAAATTGTCTCTCCTGATCAGCTGCTTTTTCGGTGAGGTATTTTACATTTTCTTACATTTTTTCATTCTTTTTTAGTTTCCTTGATTCTTGATGACTCATAGCTTCCATTTGCCCAGTTCTAGTTTTTAATATATGATTTTCTTCAGTTAGCTTTTGTTTCTTCTTTTCCATTTGATTAATTCTACTTTTCAAGATAGTGTACTCCCTTCTCCCTTTTAGAGGTGAGTTTATTTAGATTTTAAGCTCCTTGAGGAGTCTTTCTTCCTTTCTTCTTCCTTCCTTTCTTCCTCCTTTCCTCCCTTCCTTCCTCCCTCCCTCCCTCCCTCTCTTCTTTCCTCTCTCCCTCTCTCTTCCCTCATTTCATCTATCCCTCTCTCCTCTCCCTCCTTCCCTCCCTCCCCCTCCCTTTTTTCTTCCTTTCTTTCTCTTTCTCTCTCTCTCTTTCTTCATTTAGCCAATTGTATTTAAGGAATTGTTTTCCTTAGTCAATTTTTGTTCTTCTTTTTCCAAGCTATTGACTCTTTGTTGCATACCTTCTGTTTCTTTTCCTGATTTTTCTTCTGCCTTTCTTATTTGCCTTTTAAATCCTTTGTGAATACTACCAAGAAGCCCCTTTGAGCTTAAGAACAATTCATATCACCCTTTGAGATTTTTTATGTTAGCATTTTGTTCTCTTCTGAGTTGATGTTTTGGTCTTCCCTGTCACAAAGTAGCTTTTTGTGGTTAAGGTTCTTTTCTGTTTCTTGCTCATTTCCTCTTTCCCTCCCTCCCTTCCTTCCTTCCTTCCTTCCTTCCTTCCTTCCTTCCTACTTTTAAGATTGAGCTCTGCTTTTGTGGTACAGAGGGTGCTGTCCTAACCTGCTTGTGCTCTAAGCCTTGGTTTTAGCATGGGGCCTCTTGTGTTTGATATCTTGCTACGGCAAGGGTAACCCCTACCTCTTTCTCTAGGCAACAGCCTGGTTTCTCAGACTGAGAATTTGCCTTCTCTGTTACGACTAAAGGCTACCCCACAGATCTATTCTGCTACTAAGCCAGGACTGAGGGTCTCAGTTTCTGGGCTTTTCTGAGCAATTAATCCAATGGTTTCTTATTCCATCTATCTAATTTCTGTAATTTCTTATCAATATTTGGCCATGCTTTGGTCACAAAATTTACTTTCAACATACCCTGTGCTACTGGATCATGTGGATCTAGTCCTGAATATTTTCTCATCCTTTCCTTCATTCTCTCTAGGAACTGTGAGGGTGACTCATTTTTTTCCTGATTTATCTCAAATGCCTTATTGATGTTATGTAACTTTGGGACTGAGCTCTCAATACCTTCCACTCTCAATTCCTTGAAATCTTGCATGTCCTTTCTATCTATGAACTCCATTGTTATTGTCCCATTCGGAGTCCTTATTGGGGAATTTCCTTTCAGTAGCTATCATTCCTGGACCAGGAAGATGCCTCAGTTCCCAAGTTTCCATGGCTGCCTCCTAATTATTCCTTTTTCCTCTCCAGTAACAATAAATTTAGACTGGATATTAATTCAGCTCAGATATAGAAAACTGGTCCTAGGAACTGATCTATCTGTTTAGCCAATCCTATTAGATCCCCAATTAAAGACTTCATTTCTTTCTGAATTTTTTATGGGTCTTGATCCCACAGGGATGCCTACCACCAGCCAAACTGCATTCACAAAAACATTGATTTTAACTGTTTTCTTCTTACCCTTATCCCTAGTTTGTGAACTCTCTTCCCAATTTGCTAGCATCCTTCCCTGGACTGTCATTGAGGATTTCTGGGGGTCCTTCCCCTCTTGCTCTTTGAGCTCTTCTTTGCCATCCTAGGCTTACCAAGAAGTCCCACCTCTCTCATGCTAGCATGAACCCCTAACCATCAAAGTAGTATTAAATTACCGTTTTCTTGCCTTGCTCAAGATCTCTGCTTGCCTGTTCTGTCCAGATCTTCCTTTCTTTCTTGTTCAGTCACTCTGCTCCTGGTGCTAACTGAAAGTCCTGGGCTCCTAATCGCAGGGAACAGCCTGAAGGAGGAAGTGAGTACTGCTGGAAATGGCTTTTCTGTATCTCCACAACCTGGGCCAACCCTCTGGGTTTGGGATCCTGGAGGAGCCCCCATGTGGTAATGAACTTGATCAATTGTCCAAGGCTCCCCAAAACATTAGAAAATTTCTGCAGTCAGTGAACGAGTATTTCTTGTGCTCTTGCAGGAAATGGGTGCATCCTTCAGGTGGAGGAGTGCTCGCTGGTACAGAAAGGAGAGTGTGCTTATATTAATCAACTCCCCCCCGCCCCCCAGGTGCCATCATCTCCTCGCAATTGTTCCTGATTGGTCAGTGTTCTGCTGACTGGCAGTATTTCCCTCTCTGCTTTCTTCATGCCCTCCATTCTTCCCATGTTCAAAGATGACAGAAAATTCCCCCTACAGGGTAACTTGGTTAAAATGCAATTAGCCTATTAAGCATGCTCATTTCTCATTTGCCTTTACTAGGTCATTGACCCTGACTAGTTTGAGGCAGATTGGCGTCTATGGTAAGACTGTGGTTGAAAAGGATACAGGGACTCATTTCGGATTGATTGAAAATACCTGTTAAGCATCTTTGTTGATTATTATCTGAATTCTCAGAATTCTAGCTCTCTACAGAAAATAGACTGTTTTTTTATCCCATCCTGGGGCCCATCTATCACAATATCCTTGGAGAGAGGCAGATTTTCGTTAAAATGAGTGGAAATGCTGGTCAAAAATCTAGAATGTAATGAATTAAAGTATGATTTCTAAAGGTATAGTAGAATGGGTGAAGTAGGTCTGAGGAGGAGGGATGAGGACTGGGCAACAGTCACATGGGCATGCCAAAAGCCCCTGAGCCAGGGATAATGGCCAGCCATCCAGGGACTTACTGGAACTGGAAATGTGAACTTAGCCTTCTGCCTCAACAGAATTTAAGTCCTTCTGCAGCAGGGCCAGACAGCCTCTGAGGGGGTGTGGGCTCTTGACTCCTCTGGTAGCCTCATCTGGAAGTTGCCTGAAACTGGTGAGAGATGAAAAGTGCGCAGTGACTGTTCTCTTGTTTTCCAGGTTCTACCAGTCCATTTTTAGTGTCAGCTTGTCTTCGTGGTGCAGTGAATGAAAACACTTCTGCACCTGTGACTCAAGCACAGAACTCTTTATTCACTAAGTATGAAATGGAACTTGAAAGCCAGAGAAAACTTATTCCTTACCCTGGAAAGGAACATATTGAACGGGTTTTAGAAGAGTACTCACATCAAGTGAAAGACTTACAGAGAAGACTGAATGAAGTGAGTTCTTTTGCCTTCCAGGGCACCCTGATGTTCAAGAGAACTTAGTGTGAGAAAAGAAGTTACAGACTTATTTATCATATCACTTCTCATGTGCCTGATTTTCCATTGAACCAGAATTAGGTTGCTGAAAATTATTCAAAATCATCCTGAGTAAGAATATAGATAGGAAACATATCACTTAAGATATAGTGCCTCTGACATTCCTTCTTATACGACCACTCATAACTTTGGTCATAAGAATGAATGGATCTTCTTCTCTTTCTGGCATATTCAAACTTTTTCCAAAACTTTTCCCCAAAACTCCTAGTTTTAGAGTTTTTAATAAGAATAAACTAGGAATCGATTCAAATAATGTACTAAAACTTAACATAGTACTGTGTGTGTTAAGAATAGCAGGTAAGTTTGGGTTTAAGAACATCAAATTCCCCCACAAATTCCCTAGTGATAAAGAAAAAATGCTCAGGACAATTAAGAGACAAGTAAAAAATCTTGTTAGTTGGTGTGTGAAAACCTATGGTTGCAGCTGCCCAAGAACTGCATGATCAGGAATGAGTGACACCACAGCAGAAGTGCAGATACCATATGGGTCCATTTGTGTTTTATAGTGGAGTTTGGGCAAGTATAAATGAATGACATCATGAAATGCTGCTGATAAGACCTGCCTTGTGCTAGCAGACCCCATCCAGAGAGCTGCAGACCACATAACCTGTGATACCTAAAATGTGACATGTCTTCAGACCTGGGAGATTGTGTTAGGTAATGAGACATTAGTGTATAGGAATGTTAATATCTGTACCTAGAGCAATGAAAATGAGTGTAGAATAAACTATATGTGGGGACTGTCCTTGAAACCTTTCAGAGTGCTGAGCTTCATGAAAAACAGAAATTCCATCTGAGGCAGTCAGTCATTGACTTGCAGACAAAGCTTCAAGAGATGCAGATGGAGAGAGATGCCTTGGCTGATATCAGGTTGGTGACTACAGTGAGTGTGGCTAGTGTTTCATACTCTCAGGATCACAAACATTAGAGATGGTGATAGCTCACTTGCTGGGTGACCTCATTCTAGCTGAGTGACCTCGTTCCAAGCTACACTGAGGTTCCTTGTCTGTTACTGCTTTTATAGGGTACTGTGAAAATTTCAAAACAAAAATTACTGATTTCCCTTGATCATCACTACAATCAGGTGAGAGAGATATTCTTACTGTCCTCTATATAGGGAAATGGAAGCTGAGACAGAGGTCATGACTTCCTCATGATTACACTTGGGGAGTATCTGAAGCCAGGTGTGAATTTCCTAATTTCTGAGCCTATTACTCTACACCCTGTGTTGCTTAGGAGATTGGAAGAATAGATTTCTATGTTCCATTCAAAATTGGATTCTGTTGTTTTACAATGATTTAATACATTATTCTGCCATGAAAGATCATTGTGTAAGTGCTAAATGATACTTTGTGTAAATAATCAAAATATTCAATACTTTTACTTTTGTAGTAGTAGTTTTAATATATTTGAATTTCTGATCTTGTTGACAAAGAGACAACCAGTGCAGCATTTAATATTAGTATCTTCCTTGAACATCTGTGAAGATATTTATGCTTCTACTCTTACCAATTAGAAAATAATTTGATAAGTGGGGAGCACCAGATGCCACTTGAATCCAGTATCTTGATTTCCTGATCCAGGATTTGCTGTTGAATTGAGTACATTCTAATCATCTATGTGAAAAGGCTCTTGTGGAATAATTTAGCGAATACTTAGAATATATTGAGGGCCATAGAATTTAGAGCAAGAATCACCTTAAAGACTAGCCTGATAGATTTATAACTGGAAGAGAGGTTACAGATTACTAGCCCCTTCATTATACAGATGAGGAAGCTGAGGCTAGACAAAGGTAAAGTGACTTATCAAGACTGTACCAAAAATAAGGGGCAGAGCTGAGGTTTGGATTTAGGGTCTCAGCATCTTTTAACACAGCACTTTTTCCTGCAGAATCACAAAGTCCTTTAGACTAAACAAAGGAGGAAAAGTTAAATACCTTGTAGAAGATTGGCGCACTATTGAAAAAGTTTGTAACTAAATTGAAGGTTTTGGTTGTCAGTGTTTTGTCTTTCCTATTTATTATATTAGCTAAAGAGAGACTGAATAGCTTACTTCGTTTTAACTAAAGTCTCATCTTCTGTAAGCAGGCTTTCCCCATTTTTCTTGGCTTCTTTATGCTTTCCCTCTGAGATTAGCCACAATTTATTCCATATAAACATTCCGTTTTTGCACATATTTGTTTGCATGCTGAACACTTCATTAAACAATGGGCTTGGCTCTACTTTGTTCTTTGTTAGTTCTTATAGATCTTCCGAGGCTTCTCAGGATTCATTATATGCATTGTTTTTTGTTTTTTGTTTTTTGTTTTTTTTAAACAGCACATTAGTATTCCATTACATTTATGTACCTCATTCCCTAATTGATAGGCATCTACTTTGTTTCTTAATACTTTATCACATAAAGTACTGTTATAAATATTTAGAACTATATGGGAACATTTTATTCACTCTCCAAAATTATTTTTTACTATTTCACAGCTCTACCAAAATATTTTAGTGTGTCTGTTTTCCAAAAATCCCTCCAACATTGACTGCCATTTCATATATTGCCACTTTGGAGTAGGTGTAAGGTAAAATCTCAGAGTTGTTTTTATTTGCCTTTCTCTTGTTATTAGTCATTTTGAACCAATATGCTGTGAATATTTTATAATTCTTTTTTTTGAGAATTGTTGTTCATAGTCTTTTGATCATTTCTCTATTGGGGAATGACTATTAGTTTTAAATATTTATTAATTGTTTATGTTTCTTGGATGGCAAACTTTTCTCAGAGAAATTTGCTACAATTTTTTTTCCCCATTTGGCTACTTTGCTTTTTATCCTAGATGCATTAATGTTATCTGTGAAGAAGCTTTTCAGTTTCAAGTTCCCTTTTTTACTGCAAATTACAGTATTATGTTCGTTCAATTACTTTACCTTAGTCTTTATGAGTGGTTCTGTTCCCACTGGCTCTCTTATTAGTTTCTTTTTCTCGTTTATATGGTTATATGTTTCTTACCCTTTTTTCCCTTCTCATTCATTTAGATTGACCCTTCTTCTCTTCAGCTTTTTTAGTTTTAAAATTTTAATTAAGCCCCTTTCCAAAAGAATATTTTTTTTCTCTTCATTTATTGTCTTTTTTTGTTTGTTTGTTTGTTTGCTCTAGGATCTCATTCTCTGATTTTTGATCTCTATAATTATGGTCTTTATTTTCTCTGCATTTTTCATGCAGTCCAAGCTTCTAAGATATCCATTCCAGGTTCTCCCCTGTAGGTTCTCTGCCACTGCCAATGTAAGACTTACCCCATGAATTCCCTTTTTCCATTGTGCTTCACTTCCAGAATTAGCAATCTTTTTAATCATTTGCACATTTCTAATATACTGCAATTTGTTTAGCTATTTTCCAGTTCATGGGCATCCTTTTAAAATCTAGTTTTTTTGCTTCTTTTCCTTCTTTTAACCCCATTTTCAGGATCCAAGAAATTTGTTTTGCTTTGGAGGGCTTTCCCCAGTAGTATTTATCACCTCTTTATCACCCCCTTAATCCCCACTTATTTTCCTGTTTAACTATTTCTGCCCTGTCTTGTTTGCAAATGTGTGTTCATCCATTTTTGAATGATTTATAGAAGAATGACATTGACATTCATATTATGCCCATCCTTCATCCTTTTCTTCATGTTTGAATATGCTTCTCATGCCTCCTTTTTGAGGGGGATCAGAAATAATAAGCTCCATTTTCTTTTTACTGTGCTAGTATAGTCCTCATTCTCTTGCTCCCCCTTTCCCTTAAAATCTTTAGCACAGAATCAGCTTTCCCCTAGGTCCATCCAAAAAACCAACCAGACAAACAATTCCCTTAATACCGTTTGAAAATAATAAGGTTCTAAAAGGTTACTTGTTTTTCTTCCTTCATTAAATTGTCAGCAACATCATATAACTCCTTTCAATTGCTTAAATTTACCTTTCTTGGTTTCCCTTTAGGTTTTAAAGTAGCTACTTTTTTTTTTTTTTTGTCAAAAAATGATCTATTCCATGCTTTTGGCATATTACAGGATCTTCCTGGGTTTATAGAAAAAGCTGGCTGCATTAATATAATCCTGACTGTGTTTTCTTTGTATATTAGGTACTTTGCAGTAAGTTTCCTTTAATGTAGAAGCTCAAGATTTTGGCTATGACATTCTTGGGATTTTTCTTTTTGGGGATTCTTTCAGAAGGTGATAATAAATTTCTATCTTTACTTTGCCCTCTGGTCTTAATACCTTCTGGTCATTTTCATTATGTACCTGTATAATGTTCATGCTTTTAAAAAATAATGGATTTCAAGAGTCTTAATGATTTTACAAGTATTTCTTCTTGATTTGGTTTCCAATTTGGTTGTTTTTGATATATATTTTATATTTTTGTCTATTTCAGTTTTTAAAAAATTTGTTCTCAAATCTCTTGCTATCTTTTAGAGTCATTGATGACTATTTCTTCTAATTTTCAGAGTTCATTACTTGGATAAAGTTTAATAATTTTTGTTTTAAGGTATTTCTTCTAATTCTTGCCTTCAGGCTTTTTATTTCATTTTAAAAATCTTCTTTGCTTATTTTTCCCCTGGATATTCATATATCCTTATAGAAGATCTTTTTTTTTTCCTTAGAGTCTCTGTAATTATTACACAGTTATACTTTATTTCTAAGTGAGATTTTTTTGGGATCTCTACATTTACAGTAAAAATTTTCTTATATTGGTTGGGGTTTTCCTTGGTTTGCTCACATCTCCAACTTTAGTTCCTGATTTAAGGCTTTACTGTAAGGGCCAGGCTTTGCTTCTTGGCTGTGATTTGGAATGATAATGGTTGGCCCTGTTAGGATCTTTCCTGTATTATCTCAGTTTCTGTGATAACCTGCTTTAGGTTCTTTGAGGATCATAGTTTGAATCATCAGGGCCCTGTATCTTGGGGCAGTGACTTAAGCCTCAGAACTTCTCTGCTTTGGGCTGCCCTTGTCTGAGCACTCCTGAGCCTCACTGGTTGCTGCTACTCTTTGGGGAACTTCTAGGATCTCTGTTTTGGACATTCAGTTATTTCCATTTTTGTGCCCCCATTTGGGTTTTCTTGGCAAAGATAGTGGAGTAGTTTTCCATTTCCTTCTCCAGCTCATTTTACAGAAGAACAAACTGAGGCAGACAGTTAAGTAACTTGAACAGTGTCATACAGCTAGAGAGTGTCTGAGGCCAGATTTGGATTCTACCCATTATGCTATCTAACTGCCTTCTGAGATCTCTGGGAGTTTTTTCAGGACCTAGAGAATCCTGACTTCCCCAGAACTTTCAATGGAGCCTTTCATTCTTACTGCCTCCATACACAAATTGCTGCACACTGTTTTGTGTTTCTGGATGACTTTTCATTATACTGAGAAGCTCCTTGTTTGTCTGTTCTGGCCCTGACATGGCTGCTAGTCCTCTTTTCTACTGCCTGTGGACTTTGCCTGATTTGTTGTTGTTGTTGTTCAGGTCCATCATTTTTTTCCCCTTAAGTTTTTTGATTACTATTCAGTCTGCTACAAATTAGCAGGTGTTTTTTTTTTTTTTTTTTTTTTTTTTTTTTTTTTTTGCTGGAGTAGATATTGTGGGAGAAGTATTATTCAGATATATTTTAACTCCATGTTCACCAAAATTTTTTAAATTGCCTATTGCCAGAATAAAGCCAGCTTTGAATAGGAGTTTAAGTATTTTTTTTCTCTTTTACTTTGTTCCATAGACGAAGGGAGACTCTTTCTCAGGAAGATTTAAGAAATCAACTCCAAACTACAATTCATGAACTTGAAACTGCCAAACGCCTTCAGGAAGAGATGCTGAGGGAGAGCACCAATCAGACAGAGCAGCTCAGAAAGGTGATGCTCAGTCATGAAGGAGTGCTCCAGGAAATCCGAGCCATTCTTGTGGACTATGAAGAGACCACAGGCAAGAGAATATATGAGCATGAGACCATCTCTACTCTCCACGTGCGCAACTTGGGCACAGCTATTAGTAAACTTCTAAGAGAATTAGACACGGAAGTGTCTTATCTTAAAGGGAGGATTTTTCCAGTAAGTGGTGAGAACACTATTTTTTTTTTAACCAGCTAATTTTAGATGCTTCTTATATGTGATACTTTAAAATTTATTGAAATAACATTGCTTTTTAGCACATATTAATGATGGGATAAGCTCCCATCTTGTTGTATGCTAATAAAGCTGTTGCCCCAGTGGCTTCCTTCTATGCTCACCACCCTAGCTCGAGTCACTTAACTTGTATTAGCTTTAAAGGGTAGTCAAGAAGCTAGAAGAATAGAGTCCTAGTAGCTCCTTAGTTTTCAGTTTTATTGAAAACTTCAGTATCACCTGAACAAAGGCTTGAATGTGCTTCTCACTAACTCATCCCAATCTTTAAAAAAAACACAAAACAAAACAGGTAGAAGATCAACTCGAATCATTGAAAACTGAATCACAGAACAAAATAGAACTGCTTCTTCAGCAGCATCAAGATAGGTAAGCCTCTTTCCTTGTTTAGTTTAAGACACTGAGGCCACTGTGGGATTGGGGGGAGGGTTTGGTGGTCAGAGGGCTATGCCTGGAGTCAGAAAGACTTGAGTTTCAATCTGGTTATTAAATATACTTTGTAGCTGTGTGACCTTGTGCAAATCACTTCACTTTTGTCTGCCTTAGCTTGCTCATCTATAAAATGATTTTTGTGAGGATCAAATGACTTAATATTTGTAAAATACTTTATTAACCTTAAAGCACTAAATAAATGTTAGTGGTTTATCATTATCATCATCATTTAAAAATCTCCATGTTTCTGGGAAAATTAGCAAATAAAAGCAACAAAAAATTAATCTTTTTTATTAAGTGCTTTATACTTATTTATATATAATGTATAATGCTTATATTTACATATATATAAAATATACCTTTATTAAGTGCTTATACATATTGTGGGTACAAAGACAAAAGAGATCCCCTGCTTTCATGAGACATCTGTTAGGAAAAACCAGATATACACATATAAGTGAATGCAAAATATGTCCTTAGCACAGTAAAAGTCACTTCTGTTGGGAGGGTATATGTGTAAGGGAAACCACTGGTACATAAGGACTACCAAGAGATAGCATTTGAGTTGAGCTTTGGAGAGACTTAAGAATTCTCCAAGGCAGAGGTCAGGAGAGAGAGCATTCCAGAAATGGGAGTCCACCTGGACAAAGGTGCAAAGAGAAGAAATGAAGGGTTATGTATACAGCAGTAATAAGCAGGCCAGTGTGGTGTAAGAAATAGTAGGTAATATATAATACCCTTGGAAAGATAGGCTGGTACCATCTTGTGAAGAAATTGAAATGCCAAAAAGAAAGGTTTGTGTTTTATTCTGCAGGCAGTAGGGAACCACAGAGAGTGACATGGTCAGAAATGTGCTGTAGCAATACCACTTTGACCCCTCTGTGGAAGACAAACTGGAGAAAGCAGAGAGACTTAAGATGGAGATACAGGCAGTGAGGAGACTATTGCAATAATCCAAGGACATGCTGGGGGTCTGACTACTCTAGTAGCCAGTGACATCATTTCTAATAAGATGAGTGGTGTCTTAGGGTCAAAATGGAATTGGAACTCACAATATGAGCTGCTCAAAGGTGGTGAGTTCCCCTTTCAGGGAGATCTTGAAGTCGTGGCTGGGTGATGACTTTGTAAGGTATTTTTTAAGTAGGGATTCCTTTCATGGATGGTGGTTTCCAACTTCTGTGACTCTTATCATTTATAATATTTGTAGGTTAAATTTTTTCTGTTTTTGGAATAATTTATAATTTGGTGAAATTCTCTGTGTCCCAAATCTGATCATTTTTCTTTCTTTATAGGATTGAGCAATTAATGAATGAGCATGAACTTGAAATAACAGGACTGAGTGAGAAAGCTAGCAGTGCTCGGAGCCAAGCCAACAGTATCCAGAGTCAATTGGAAATCATTCAGTATGTGTCCTAGTTGCTTGATTCTAATATGCAGTTAGCTTCTTTTTTTTAGATTTTCATTAATTTTCTCTTAAGGATCCAACATTTCTCTTAAGGATCCAACAATGCCATAACATTTTTTGGATTTTTAAAAATAGAAGATACTTTTACAGCTAAATATGATTACATATGTAGTATTTTGTCCTCATCAGATTACTACTAGCTAAGTTCTTGAGCCTCTTTAAATAAAAAAGTGTAAGGAAGTTTTGCATTCCAAGATATTTAGTATATTATTAATTATTAGAAATATTATTTATGTTTATTATAAATTATTTATAATTTGAACTAAAATTTTAATAATCATTTTGGGACAAATTATGTCAGGTGAAGAGGTCTAGTTTTTAATGGCTGTGGTCCCCTTAGATGTCATATTTGTTATTCTTAGGTGGTGGTTTGCTTTTTATTTTTCTAAACACTTCTTAGAGAACAAGCAAGGAATCAAAATTCAATGTATATGCGTCAGCTCAGTGAACTGGAATCTACTGTTTCTCAACTACGTTCTGAATTAAGAGAAGCCAAAAGGATGTATGAAGACAAGGTGAGTTTAGGTTTTGGCATTATACTTGAGGAAACTAATTCATATGAATTCAATCCTTTGTATTCTAAGAGTGAGGTCACTTTTATACACTTTAATTCAAAATTAAAAGCACTTCCAAACTGGGATTAAAAGATACATTTGGTCCTATTTACACATCATTTAGAAATCATGGATACCATGTTTTTAGTTGAATTTCCTGTTCAAGGTAACAACTCTTAATATAGATGATTTTCTAGCTTCAGATTTTGGAAGAAAGATAGTAAAGTGAAAAATGAATGAAATCCTAGTGGCCTCTCCTGTCCCTTTGGAAAGTTTCTCAGGAATTTCTTGATTGTAAGGTGCTGTCCCCACCATGACTCAGCACATCTTTGACCTACTTTCTTTCTTTACACCAGCTGTTGGTCTGTGCCTAAAAAAGCAAGTCCATCTTAGTGTTACTTTTAATGCATCACAACTCTTCTGAACTCCCTGTCCTGTATAATTATTGCACTTTTTATTTTTTTACCTTTTTTATTTTTAGAAAATCATGATTTCAATAAATTATTTTTTAAGTGTCCATGACTTTTCATAAATGTACTATAGATGATCCACTCAGTTCAGAGGAGGCTTTCCTCTGGGTTTTCTAATCTTTCAGACTAAAATTTTCTGTTAGTAAAAGATAATTAAAGTCAAGTCAATAATAAGTATTAAATAAATAATAAATGAAAGATAATTAAAAATAAAACTACCAAAAAATATACTACCAAAATCATTGCATAATGCATTCCAAAACCAAGTGTAAGTCATTCAAAAGATTTTCATCTTTTTAAAAAATCCTTAATACAACAGATCCCATTCACTGGTATACTTGATTAAGAGTTGGCTTAATTAGAGGTCAGGCTTCTGGCAAGCCCAGTCATTTGGAACTGTGCAGAAAACCTAAAGCGATTGGGGATTAGGGAGGATGTGTGTGTGCGGGGTGGGGGATAGAATAGAGCCACTGGACTAGGTGGCTAGTGAACTCTCTTCCAGGTAGTCAAAGCTTACTAATATTTTTCACATAATTTTAGTAATTTTGATGACCTGTTTTCTTTGATCATCGCAAATTTGAAACCATTATAAAAGCTTGACAACAGGAGTGGGGGTTGGAAGACTAGTTATGTAACTATTCTGTTTTAGCAGAGCTAATGTACTTATTGGTGCCCCTGAATCATTAGGGAAAGGCTAAATTAAATTCAATATACCATATTTGAGAAAGCAAAGAAATGTGAAATATTTTTTAGAAAAATTTAAATGAAATAATTCAGTTCTTGAAGGAATAAGTGTTAATGATCTGGGAAGTTCATTTAGGTAGGAAATACATAAATGAGCAGGACTTGTGTAAATTAAATTTACATTTTTCATAGTACATTTTCATTAATAATTTGTCCTCACAAAAACTCCATGGTATAAATTGATAAAATTTCCAATTATATGCCATTAATAAACTTTATTATTCACATAAAGTGCTGTGTGCTTTCATACCTATAAAGTATTAGTATGTACTTGAAACCATTTACAAAGTTATTGTAGATATTCAGCAAATCCCAAAACTTGATAGAGTTAACTTCTCACAACTTTTAGCTCCTGTTTCTTTCCCTGGGAATTCTGTTTAGAAAAGCTACTTCTGTATTAAAAAGCATTACTGGTGATTTGCCAATGATTGCACTTATGGTTTTAACTTTAGAGTAGAGTTTTGATCTATTTTTAAACACATTAAAAGCCCTGGACCTTCTAGGGAACAGACCATTTATGCATGGGGCGTTTTTCTGATGGCCCAAACCCCTTAAAACGAAATAAGAATTATTTAGACAACATTAATGGTATGGCAGAGTAGAAGCCCAACACTTTTAGTTGGACCCAGACAATATCTGAGTGTCTGAAGATACTCAGATGTTTGGAATTCTGTTGCTGAAATAAGTGAATGAATGACTATTTTTCTCTCATCATCTGAAGAATTTGGCACCATATATACAATGATAATGAGGCTCATATTCTTTCTGGTTTTGATGTGGTTCCACTGATCACCAGTAACTTGTGACAGAACATTAAATAATAAACAGATTCCAATTAATATTAGAAACCAAACTTGGAAAAGAATATGCTGTATCTTAATAAATCCTAACTTAGATCATCAGTCTGTACAAATTGAGTCAACTATTAATATACATAAGGCATGGCTTTCTATTTAAAATCATAATCTGATTGGTATCAAATTTATGTGAAGAGGGTAAGCTCTGATCAAGGAAAATTTTTATTTAGATTCTAAAATGCTTAAAAATAATGCAAGTGGGAAAGTCTTGTTTGAAATTTAACTTTCCATGCATAACTTTATGTCCCTATTGATATCAAGCAATGTTGCCCTGGGTATATAGTCAGGAAAACCTGAGTTCAAAAGCAGCCCCAGAAATTTCCTGGGTAACCTGAGCAAGTCACTTAACTCTGTTTGCCTCAGTTTCTTCAGCTGTAAAATGGAGGTAATAATAGCACCTACTTTCCAGGGGTGTTGTGAAGATCAAGTGAGATATTTGTTAAGTGCTTAGCATAGTGCCTGGCTCCTAGTCGACACTTAAAAGTCCTTTCCAAGCCAAATAATTTCCTTCTCTAACATAGGCCTTCTTAATTTATATTTGGCATAACTGTGCATAAAGAATATAAACAACAAAGAATAAAAATAATTTTTCAAGTTATTTATACTTTAATGTTTATGATTATTTTAATGAGTAGAGCTAAATAATAATCACTGGAAATTTCATTTTCTTTTACCTAGTCTTTTCATCTTTTATGTCCCTTGTACTTAGTAATGATATGGCTTATAAAAATATTAAAACTTCATTTTATTTTGCTCTATTTCATAGAAAGTAGATATGTTGGGTTCAAATAGCAATAAGAGTAATGAAGTGAAGAAGAAATAAGATAAATATCCTCTCAGTGCCCAAAAACTATAGATTGTAATGGAGAGCATTACTGGGCACTGAAGGAAGCTGTTAGGGTGGAAGTCCCTCAGTTGTTTAGGGTTCTGACTCCTGAAGGATGGACTAAGCCTTCAGAGGAATAGACAATAGGGGCAGGAGTAGGAGTACCCTTTCCTTCCCAGGCAGCAGGATCCTAGAAAGAGAGGGGTGGCTCAGCTGGGAACATTTCTTTTGAAATAAAAACAGGATGTTCATATTGGTCAGAAATTAAATTGTGTATGAAACAACATTTTAGATGTAGCTTATCATTTGAAAAAAATATCTTACTGTAATGCTTTTCCCATTCTTTTCTTTCTATTTTAGGAGAACCTCCAGATCCCCTTTATGAATTTGGACCAGTAGAAGCTGTCATTATTGGCTTTGTAGTTTTGGCTTTACTCTTAACTTTCGCTTTTTGAAAACAAAAATAAATCATGGTCTTGATCCTTAGTTTATTTTTTACTACTTGAAAAGAAAATTGAGACTGCATTTGGTACTCACAAAGTGAGGATTTAGTAGCACTGGCTAGAGCTGTGGACAGTACAGGAAGACACTGTGCACGCCTCCTGGCACACTTGTGCCACAGTACCTCTGTGTTGACCTGCAGCATCCCCATCTGCTCCAGGCCTGTGTGTTTTTTATTCCCATAAAAATAAAAAAATAATACAATTTTGGTATGATTGGCCATGTTATTTTGAGATTACTGTAGGATTTTTATCCTACTATTCAGACTCATTTACCTAATGATCCAAATTAACATACACACAATTTGTCTAGACACATACACATTCACACACACACACACACACACATCTACACATAATACCACCTAGAAGGTGAAAGGGAAAACCAGTGCTGCTATTTAAAAATAAAGAAAAAAAAACCCTGTGAGAGGTCTTAGCTATCAACATCTATTATGAACATTTAAAAAGGCTTTTCTTTACAGTGTTTTGACAGCTGTCAATATCAACTCAGCTGCTATTTCAGTGGTTTTCCCTTTCACTCTCCATTAATTACCTTTTTTATTAAGTCAGAAAAAATTGTAATTATCACCCAAAAAAGTGAAAGGTAAAAGCAAAGCTATAGCAGTTGAGTCCAGTTTTGACAAGTACAAAACAAATGTTCCTACAGGGGTCTGGAGGAACTTCTTGCTCCTCACTATGCCAAGGCAGAAAGCTAAAGTTGTGTTGTGCCCAACGGGATTATGTGATGCCATGGTTACAGTCATCAAAAATGTATTTTTAAATGATAATGATCAATAAAATACCCTGCCATAAGCCTATAATATCAAAGTCCAAGGTAAAAGTAGGTCGTTTTTTTCTCATAGTAAGATGGACATTTGGCTGAGGTCAGTTATGATTTCTACCAGGTTAGTAACAAATGATGTTCATTTCATAACTTTACTAGTCATAAATTAACAGTCATGTTTGTGAAGGGCAGATAATGGGAAAGAACCCTAGGAAAAAAGCTAACTTTTCCCCTCATTTAAATACATATCCCTTACCTCAAACAAAATAAAACCAAAAACCCAAGTCAGAGAGGCCCAAAGAGGTGCCTTATTGTTGTTAATAATTCTCCAGCAAAGATGGAAATTTGTTTTACTTAATGCTCCTGCTTTCTTTTTAAAAAAATATACCTAAAAACTGTATATAGGACTTTTATTTCCCTGAGAGTGCTACTGTGAATTAAAAGATTCCTATCTGTTGACAATATTAATCTATATTGATTTCCCAGGAAGCCATTGAGCTACAGAGTTTGAATCACTCCATTTAAACCCTAGGATAAGGAGCTGATTTGAGAAATGATTCCTTTTTGGCCACTATGGGAGTTGTAGTAGCTCTGGGGGCAGTGAAAAGTGTTAGTGAACTAACTCTTAAATCAGGATTCAAATCTGGGTTCAAATTCAGACTGACACCAGCTTGTGAGACCCTTATCCTTCTGAGCTCCATTTTTCACCTTTAAAATACATTCCATAATACTTGGGCTTCCTAGTTCGTATCCCAAGGTTGAGTGGAAATTGTTTTTGTAAACCTTAAAATACAACATAGATGTGAGTTAACCTTAAAGTACTATATAGATGTGAGTTATCATGTGCATTATTTCTCTCTCTAATTAATTAGTAAACATTTATCAGATGCCTATTATGTGTCAAGCATTGTGCTATATGCTGGAAATACAGAAAGAGGCAAAACATAATCCCTGCTCAAGGAGCTCACAATTTAATGGGGGAGGCAATATGTAAGCAAATATGTACAAAACAAATTATGTACAGGATAAATAGGAGATAATTAATAGAGGAAAGGCACTGGAGTTAAGAGGATTTAGGGAAAGCTTCCTATAGGAGGTGAGATTTTAGATAGGATTTAAAAGGAATCCTAGGAGTTTAGAAAGAAAAGCAGCTGCCCCTTTTGAAACCTCCTTTATGTGAAGGTAAATGCACAGCAAAATGAACATGTTGTTTAAATATGAGGCCCATGAATTATAAGTCTCTGCCCTATTAATAATGAAAATAAAATTTACTATATACATCAACATCACCTTTTCTGGAAAGACACAGCTTTAAAATATTAATATGTTTATTCTAAAGAATGTCAAATATATATATAGGTGGTTTATAAAAAAGTCATAAGATTGGGAGTTAGAAGATTTGAATTCTATTTCCTCCATCATTAGTTCTGTCTTTTGGGCAAATCAATAATTGAACTTGGATTTCAGAGTCAACTACTAGGCTGTAATTATGATTTAGAGATTGTCAGGTAATTTCTTGGGTGTCAAATGAGTTGATAATACATATAATGTAATATATTTGCATTAATAAATTGTTCAATTCTTTATTGGAAATCTCTTGTTGAAAGCATAGTGCTAGATATCTTAGAAGACTAACATTATTTCCCCAGCTATTAGATTGCTAGTTGATTGTGCTCTAAACTATACTGTAGGAAAATAAAACCTGTAATTAGAATAAAACCTCAAATTGTCTATATCCCAGACACTTATCCCAAACACAGTTGCTCGTGGCAGCTCTTGATGACTGGAGGAAGAGGGAGTAAGGATGAACAAGGAGACAGGATGGAGTATGTGCGTGTGTGTAGTTCTAGCTTTTAAAGCTTTAGGTGTTAAGGAGGTTTGATGGTTAAAAAAATTTTTTAGAGGAATAAAAATTGACAGCATAATATAATAATACAGATCTAGGACCAGCCTTGGAATCACAAGAGCCTGAGTTCAACACTTGCTCAGAAACATGATATCTTTGTGGCCATCACCAAAATTCTTCCACCTCAGTGTCCTTGGGAGATTTTTCAAAAAAGATAAATTCTTTTTTTTTTTTTTTTTGAGACAATTGGGGTTAAGTGACTTACTCAGGGTCACATAGCTAGAACATGTTAAGTGTCTGAATTCAGATTTGAATTCAGGTCCTCCTGACTTCAGGGCTGGCTCTCTATCCACTGCACCACTTAGCTGCCCCAAGATAAATTATTTTGATATGATATAGTAGACTCTGGAGTCAAAAGACCCAAATTCAAATTTTGCTTCTGATATTTATTACTCATGTGACCTTGGAGAAGTCACTTATCATACATGGAGAAATCTTATAAGAGCCTGGGCCCTCAGAAATTATCTTTTAATTTTCATGTAAGATGAAAGCTGTAGCAGATAGTCTCTGGTCATTTTCAGCTCTAGATCTGATTCCTTGTTAAGTTGTGTGACTTATCTGCATGGACAGAGTTAGTAGGGATTTCTTACACATATTAAAGCCCAGCTTCTTAAACTGTGGTTCACAATCTCATATGGGGTCTCATAACTGAATGTGGGGATCACAAAATTTTGATTTATTATCAGTAAATGTTTCATTTGTGTACCTATTTTATATACCTACATACCATACAGAAAAATTTTCTTGGGATGGGAGGAAAGTTGTTGAATGGAAAAAGTTTAAGCTGCCCTGGATTAATGTATGGGTCTATCAAAAAAAATAGCTATAACTGTAGACCAGTAGGAGTCTGCATCTTACTGTGGGCCAATTGGGAATTAATAATTTTTATCATTAATTTTCAGAATTTTACTTATGCTGCCTCTTTTTCCTAATAAATTGTTTTTCTTTTAATGTTTATTATTTATGTCCCATTTATTCTTTTGTTTCTTGTATGCTTTGATATTCCCTATATTCATTTCTCTCTCCCCTATATTATTTATCTTTCAGGATCTCCATAATGTTAGGGAGATGACTCATAGTCATTACAACCTTTGGAGATTAGCATCATGCCAATAAATTGATGATAATTTTCTAAGTTAAACCTAATCTTCTTGGATACCAAAACCATATTTCTGGTCTTATTTCCAATAATTCATGATAACCTAAAAATTCCTGAGGGTCCAGGTTCTTTTAAGACTTCTTTATGTATGATATTTCTAAGGAAGCACTATGTAATGCAGAGTGGGTTCAGTTGCTCAATTAATCGAAAGGATAATTTGTGAATCCATTTAAATTAGGTAAGATTCACACAGCAATTCTCACTGTCAAGACTTAGATTTCTCTTAGAAATAATAAGGTAGTTAAAAGGATGAATACAATTACAGAAACAGAAAAATGTCAGTTTCACAGTGATGTGATCTGGTTTTTCCAAGCAAATAATTTCTTTTCTCACCATTGCAGAGTTATTTCCACAGGGCCAGGTAACTAGGCAGAATTTCCATTTATTTAATATGTACAAAAATGAATAAATCATCCCACAGGGCCATTGGCAAGTATCTTGATTATCTCAAGTGTAACTCAGGTTGAAGGCCTATAGGTTTCCTTCAGAAGGAAGTCATTAATGAACTTTTGTTTAATGCTTTTATCCTAGAAATGTGTGTATAAACATACACATATATTTATGCTCATACACATGTATATATATTTCATTCAGATAATTCAAATTCAGTAATCTTTAAGTGCCCACAATGTACAAAAGCTTTGTGCTACTGGGAATTCAAATATGAAACAGTCCCTGTCTAATACAAAAACATGTGTTAAACATGTAGCCAGAAGACATGGCCAGGCCCACAGCACTTCCAGTGCCAAATGTAAGGAGGAAATGAAATAAAAATACAATAAAACATAGAGAATGGATTTTAAAGTTAAGCCAATATCCTTATGTACAAATGGTTCTTCTGGAGTTTGACACTATTGCTCCCCAGTCTATTGGTGTATCAAGTGGGAATATAAACATGTACACAAGTAGGTCCACCACGAGATATTTGAAAAGGGAAAATATACAACATGGCAGGGGCAGGTAAAAGGGATGGATCAAGGAAGTCTTCATATAGGAAGTTGCACCTGACTTGAACCTTGGAGGAAGATAAGAATTTGGAAAGACAAATGTGAGGAAGGATTGCTTTCCAGGCACCAAGAATAGCCTGTGTTTGTTGAATGAATGCCTATATGTAAAATGCATGGAGGGGTGAGATGGAGTTTCCCCATTCTGCTGCAACAGAGGAGTCAGAGAAGGTTGGAAAAGGAACATGGAACCAGATTGGGTGGGCCTCAAATGTCAGGCCAAGGATTGTGACAGTTACTATTTTAGCAGATCATTCACCTTAATGAGAGACAGAAATGGAAAGATACCAAAAAACAATTTGAGCTCAACAATTTGCATTCTGGGGTTTTAATGGTTTATTGGATTTTTTTCTTCAGTAGTATATTTTTTCAATTAGACATAAAAATAGTTGTTCAACATTCATTTTTGTAAGATTTTAAATTATAAATTTTTTCTCCTCTCCTTTACTTCTCTTCTATCCAAGAGAGTAAGCAAGTTGATAGATTATACATGTACAATCATTTTTAACATATTTACATATTTGTCATGTTGTAAAAGAAAAATGAGACAAAAGGAAAAACCACAAGAAGGAAAAAGCAAACCAAAAGAAGGTAAAAATAGTATGCATTGATCCTCATTTAGTCTCCATAGTTCTCTCTCTAGATGCGGGGGCATTTTCCAAGCCAAGTCTATTGGAATTATGTTGTATTGAAGTCCTTGCTACCACAAAAAGAGCTGCTACAAACATTTTTGCACATGTAGAACCTTTTCCCCCCCCTTTTATGATCTCTTTGAGATACAGACCCAATACAGACAATGCTGAATCAAAGGATATGCACAATTCGATAGCCCTTTGGGCATGGTTCCATTGTTTTCCACAATGACTGTATCAGTTCACAACTCCACTAACAATGTATTAGTGTCCTAGGTTTCCCACATCTCCAACATTTGTCATTATCTTTTCCAGTTATCTCAGGCTTTGGAGAGGTGTGTAGTGGTATCAGAGTTGTCTTACTTTGCATTTCTCTAACAGTGATTTAGAGCATTTTTTATATGACCATAAATGGCTTTAATTTCTTCTGAAAATTGTTCATATCTTTTGACCATTTATCAATTGGGGAATGAATTGTATTTTTTTGACTAAGAAATTTAACTCAGTTCTCTGTATATTTGAGAAATGAGGCCTTTATCAAAAACACTGCTGTAAAAACTGTTTCCCAGTTATCTGCTTCCTTTCTAATCTTGGCCTGCGTTAGTTTTGTTTGTGCAAAATCTTTTTAATTTAATGTAACTAAAATTATTCATTTTACATTTCATAATCTCTAATTTTTTTTTTTTTTGGTTATAAATTCCTCCCTTCTCCAAAGTTCTGACAGGTAAATTCTTCCTTGCTCTCCTAATTTGTTTATAGTATTATCCTTTATTTCAAAATCATGAACCCATTTTGACCTTATTTTGGTATAATGTGTGAGATGTTGGTCTATGCCTAGTTTCTGCCATACTATTTTCCACTTTTTTCAGCAATTTTTATAAAATGGTGAGAGTTCTTATTCCAGAAACTGGAGTCTTTGTGTTTATCAAACAATAGACTACTTATTTCACTGATCCTATTTCTCAGCCAATACCAAAAGATTTTAATAACTGCTGCTTTATAATGTATAATTTTGGATCTGGTATAGGTATGCCACCTTCCTTTGAATTTTTAAAAAACGATTCCCTTGCTATTCTTGACCGTTATTCTTTCAGATGAATTTTGTTCTTTTTTTTTCTAGCTCTGTAAGATAGTTTTCTGACAGTTTGATCAGTATGGCACTGAGTAAGTAAATTTAGGTAGAAATACCATTTTTTATTATATTAGCTAGGTTTGCTCATGAACAATTGATATTTTTCCAATTTTTAGATCTGACGTTTGTATAAAAAGTGTTTTGTAATTCATATAGTTTTTGGGTTTGTCTTGGCAGGTAGACACCCAAATATACTGCCTACGATTTTTTTAAAGGTGTTTCTCTATTTCTTGCCATTGTTTTTTGTTGGTAATGTATAGAGATGCCATTGATTTATGTGGGTTTATTTTATATCTTGCAACTTTCCTAAAGTAGTTGTTTCAAGTAGTTTTTTAGTTGATTCTCTTTAAGTATACCATCATATCATCTACAGAGAGTGATAGTTTTGTTTCCTCATTGCCTACTCTTAATTCCTCCAATTCCTTTATTTTTATTGCTAAAGCTAACATTTTTAGTACAATATTGAATAATAGTGGTGATAATAGACATCTTTATTTCACCCCTAATCTTATTGGAAATGTTCTCATCTTTTCTGCATTATAGAGAATGCTTGCTGATAGTTTTAGACAGATGCTACTTAACATTTTTTAAAAATTCTATTTATTCCTAACATTTTAAATAGGAATAGGTATTGTATTTTGACAAATTATTTTTCTGCATCTATTGAGATAATCATATGATTTCTGTTTTGTTATTGATATGATCAATTATGTTGATAGTTTTCCTGATATTGAACCAGCCCTGAATTCCTGGTAGAAATCCCAGTTGGTCATAGTGTATTATCCTGCTGAAAAATTGCTGTAATCTCTTTGGTAATATTTTATTTAAGATTTTTACACCAACATTCATCAGGGAAATTATTCTATACTTTTCTTTCTCTGGCTCTTCCTGGTTTAGGTATCAGCACCATATCTGTGTCATAAAATGAATTTGATAGGACTTCTTTACCTATTTTTCCAAATAGTTTATATAATATTAGAATTGTTCTTTAAAGTTTGGTAGAATTTACTTGTAAATCCATCTGACCCTACAGATTTTTTCTTAGGGAGTTCATTGATGGCTTGTTCAATTTCTTTTTTCTAAAATGGAACTATTGAAATATTTTATTTTATTTTTTGTTAATTTGGGCAGTTTATATTTTTTGTAAATATTCATTTCATTTGGATTTCTTGTCATACAATTGGACAAAATATCTCGTAATTATTGCTTTAATTTCCTCCTCATTGGGGAGGGGAAGTTTACCCTATTCATATTTGATACTAGTATATTGGTTATCTTCTTAACTTTTTCTAATCAATTTAACCATAGGTTTATCTATTTTGTTGATTTTTTTTCATAAAACCAAATCCTAATTTTATTTACTAATTCAATAATTTTCTTTCAATTTTATTAATCTTTCCTTTGATTGTCAAAATTTTCAATTTGGTATTTAATTGGGAGGTTTTAATTCTTTTTATAGCTTTTTAGTTGCATGCCCAATTCATTGATGATCTCTTTCTCTTATTTTATTCATGTAAGCATCTAGAGATATCAAAACTTCCCTAGGAACTGTTTTGGCTGCAGTCCATAAGTTTGATTTGTTGTCTCGTTGCCATTCTCTTGGATGAAAGTATTGTTTTTATGGTTTGTTGTTTAATCCATCCCTTCTTTAGGATTAGATTATTTAGTTTCCAATGAATTTTTGCTCTATTTTTCCATGGCTCTTTATTACATGTAATTTTTATTGCATCATTATCTGAAATGGATGCATTTAGTATTTCTGCATTCGATAGTGAGGTTTTTATGCCCTAATATGTGGTCAATTTTTGTGGAGGTGCCATGTACCATGGAGAAAAAGGTGTGTATGTATATATATGTATAGATACACACACACACACACACACACACACATACACACACACACACACTTATCCTCATTCATTTTTTTTTCGAGGTCTATCATATCAAACTTTCAACAATTTTATTCTCTTTTTTCTTGTTTATTTTATTATTAGATTTATCTAGTTCTGAGTCAGAAAGGTTGAGATTCCCCCTAATATAATTTTGCTATCTATTTCTTCCTGCACCTCATTTAACTTATCCTCTTAGAATTTGAATGTTATACTTGTTGTATGTTTTATATTAGTACTGCTTCGTTATCTACAATTAGAATCACTACCCTGAGACATATATATATATACATACATATACACACACATACATATATAATGGCTTTTAATCCACTTTACTATCTGCTTATGTTTAATGCGAGAGTTCATCCCATTCACATTCTTAGTTATATTACTAACTCTGTGTTAACTTTCATCCTATTTTTTCCCATTTATACTTTTTTCTCTCCTTTCACTCTTTCTCACATTACCAGTATTTTGCTTTTGACCTCCACCTCCCTCACTCTGCCCTCCTTTCTAACAGCCCCCCTCCCCTTGTTCTTATCCCTTTCCCCTCTTTCTTTGCCATAGGGTAAGATACATTTCTATTTCTAATGTGGTATGTATGTTATTCCCTCTTTGAGCTAAATCCAATGAGATTAAGGTTTGAACAATGCTCATCCTTCTTCCTTCTTTCCCTCTACTGTAATAGGAATTTTGTGCCTCTTCATGTGATGGAATTTACCTCATTTTACTTCCTTTTTTCTCTTCTCCCAATACAATCTCTTTTCCACTCCTTTGCATCCCCTCAAAGTCTACTATGTATATTCTCCTTCTAACTGTCCTAACAAAGATACAATGCAAGAGTTACAAGTATTATCATCTCATGTAAACAATTTAACCTTTAACATTTTTTCTTTTCTGTTTATCTTTTTATGCTTCTCTTGAGTCTTGTATTCAAAGATCAAATTTTCTATTCAATGCCACTTTTTTTTTATCAGAAATAATTTAAAATTTCCTATTTTATTGAATGTCCATCTTTTCCCCCCTGAAAGATACTGCTCAGTTATGCTGAGTAGTTGATTCTTGAATATAGTCCAAACCCCTTTGTCTCCTGGAACAGTCAGGTTTAGGGGCCTCTTATCCTTTAATGTTGAAGCTTCTAGGTCTTTGAGTAATCCTGTTTTTATCTCCTCAATATTTGAACTGTTTCTTTTTAGCTGCAGGAGGTGACTGGTGGATTCTTTCTCTTTTTTTTAGGTTTCTCTTTGTCTTTTTTATTAAAGCTTTTTATTTACAAAACATATGCATGGGTAATTTTTCCAGCATTGACCCTTGCAAAACCTTCTGTTCCAAATTTTCCCCTCCTTCCTCCTTACCTTCTCCTCTAACTGGCAGGTAGTCCAATATATGTTAAATATGTTAAAATACATGCTAAATCCAATATATGTTTACATATTTATATAGTTATCTTGCTGTATAAGAAAAATCAGATCAAGAAGGAAGAAAAAGAAAAACTGAGAAAAAAAAAAACAAAATGCAAGCAACCACAACAGAAAGAGTGAAAACTCTATGTTGTGTTCCACACTCTGTTCCCATTGTTCTTTCTCTTGGTGTACATGGCTTCCTTCATCACTGCACAAGTGGAACTGGTTTGAATCATCTCAATGTTGAAGAGAGCCATCAGAATTGATCATTGTATAGACTTGTTGTTGCCGTGTATAATCTCCTGGTTCTGCTCATTTCACTCAGCATCAGTTCATGTCTCTCCAGGCCTTTCTGAAATCATCCTGCTGGTCGTTTCTTACAGAACAATAGTATTCCATATCATTCATACATCATAATTTATTTAGCCATTCTCCAGTTGATGGGCATCCATTCAGTTTCCAGCTTCTAGCCACTACAAACAGGGCTGCCACAAACATTTTTGCACATGTGGGTCCTTTCCCTCCTTTAAGATCTCTTTGGGATAAAAGCCCAGTAGAAATACTGCTGGATCAAAGGGTATGCACAATTTGATAACTTTTTGAGCATAGTTCCAAATTGCTCTAAAGAATGACAGGATCCATTCACAGTTCTATTAACAATGTAAAAGTGTCTCAGTTTTCCCACATCCCCTCCAACATTGGTCATTATCTTAGCCAATCTGACAGGTATGTAGTTGTATCTCAAAGTTGTCTTAATTTCTCTGATCAATCCAGCAGTGTTACTACTGGGATTATATCCCAAAGAGATTATAAAGAAGGGAAAGGGACCTGTATGTGCACGAATGTTTGTGGCAACCCTTTTTGTAGTGGCTAAAAACTGGAAACTGAATGGATGTCCATCAGTTGGAGAATGGCTGAATAAATTGTGGTATATGAATATTATGGAATATTACTGTTCTGTAAGAAATGACCAACAGGATAATTTCAGAAAGGCCTGGAGAGACTTACACGAACTGATGCTGAGTGAAATGAGCAGGACCAGGAGATCATTATATACTTCAACAACAATACTATATGATGACCAGTTCTGATGGACCTGGCCATCCTCAGCAACGAGATCAACCAAATCATTTCTAATGGAGCAGTAATGAACTGAACTAGCTATGCCCAGAAAAAGAACTCTGGGAGATGACTAAAAACCATTACATTGAATTCCCAATCCCTATATTTATGCACACCTGCATTTTTGATTTCCTTCACAAGCTAATTGTACAATATTTCAGAGTCTGATTCTTTTTGTACAGCAAAATAACGTTTTGGTCATGTATACTTATTGTGTATCTAATTTATATTTTAATATTTTTAACATCTACTGGTCATGCTGCCATCTGGGGGAGGGGGTGGGGGGGTAAGAGATGAAAAATTGAAACAAGAGGTTTGGCAATTGTTAATGCTGTAAAGTTACCCATGCATATATCCTGTAAATAAAAGGCTATTAAATAAAAAAAAAATAAAAAAAATAAAAAAAATTTCTCTGATCAATAATGATTTGGAACACTTTTTTATATGACTACAAATAGTTTCATTTTCTTCATTTGAAAATTGTGACTACAAATAGTTTCACTTCACTTGAAAATTGTCTGTTCCTATCTTCTAACCATTTATCAATTAGAGAATGGTTTGAACTATTATAAATTTGAGTCAATTTTCTATATATTTTAGAAATGAGGCCTTTATGGAATCTTTGGATGTAAAAATGTTTTCCCAGTTTATTGCTTCCCTTCTAATCTTGTCTTTATCGGTTTTGTTTGTACAAAAACTTTTTAACTTAATATAATCCAAATGATCTATTTTGTAATCAATAATGATGTCTAGTTCATTTTTGGTCACAAATTCCTTCCTCCACAGATCTGAGAGGTATTTAATGATCCTATGTTGTTCTAATTTATTTAAAATATCATTCTTTATGTCTAGATCATGAACTCACTTTGACCTTATCTTGGTATATGGTGTTAGGTGTGGGTCTATGCTTACTTCCTGCCATACTAGTTTCCAATTTTCCCAGCAGTTTTTGTCAAATAGTGAATTCTTATCCCCAAAGTTGGGGCCTTTGAGTTTGTCAAACACTAGATTGTTATTGACTCTTTTGTTCTGTGAACCTAACCTTTTCCACTGATTGACTACTCTATTTGTTAGCCATGGTGGATTCTTTCAATGATTATTTTATCTTCTGGTTCTAGGATATTAAGGCAGTTTTCTTAGATGATTTCTTGAAAGAAGTTGTCCAGGCTTTTGTTGTGATAATGGCTTTCAGGTAGTCCAATATTTCTTAAATTAGCTCTCTTTTTAAATGTATTTTTATATTGTCATGTTGTACAAGAAAAATGAGATCAAAAGGGGAAAAAACATGAGAAAGGGGAAAAAAAAGGATGAAAAAAAAAACTGTTTTGATCCACATTCAATCTCCATAGTTTTCTCTCTGGAGGCAGATGTCATTTTCCATCCCAAGTCTATTGGACTTGCCTTGAATCATCGCATTGTTGAGAAGAGTCACATCCATCACAGTTGATCATCACATAATCTTGTTGTCATTCAATGATCTCCTGGTTCTGCTCATTTCACTTTGCATCAGTTCTCTCCAGGTCTCTCTGAAATCATCCTCCTGATCATTTTTTACAGAACAATAATATTCCATAACATTCACTAATTCAGCCATTCTCCAATTGGTGGGCATCCACTTAGTTTCCAGTTCTTTGCCACTATAAAAAGGACTGCTACAAACATTTTTGCACACATAGGCTCTTTCCCCTTTTATAATCTCTTTGCAAAACAGACTGAATGGAGTCACTGCTGGATTAAAGGCTATTGCCCACTTTGATAACAATGTGAGCATAGTTCCACATTGCTCTCCACAATGGTTGGATCATTTCACAACTCCATCAACAATTCATTAGCATCCTAATGTTCCCACATCCCCTCTGCCAATTCTATTTTTTAAGGCATTATTTTCTTAAGTCAATTTTTGTACTTTTCCAAGTTATTTTTCTCCCAAGCTGTTGACTTTTTCATAATTTTCCTGCGTAATTCTTTTTTCTCAACTTTTCTTCTATATCTCTTACTTGATTTTTAAAATCCTTTTTGAGTTTTTCCAAGAGGATTTTTTTTTGCTTTAGGTCAATTCATACTTCCCTTTGAAGATTCATAATGTAGGCATTTTGCTATTACTATCCTCTTCTGGGTTTGTATTCTGATCTCCCGGTCGCCATAGTAATTTTCTATAGTCAGGGCTCTTTTTGCTTTTTTGATCATTTTAAAAGTTGAGCTCTGCTACTAGGGCAAAGGGAAGATTGTCTCAAGTTTCTGTTGCAGAGGGATAGGAGCTTCTTCTTTTTTTTTTTTTTCTCTCACATACTTTATTTTAAAAAAATTTTAATAGCTTTTTATTTACAAGTTATATGCATGAGTAATTTTACAGCATTGACAATTGCCAAACCTTTTGTTCCAATTTTTCTCCTCCTTACCCCCACCCCCTCCCCAAGATGGCAGGATGACCAATACATGTTAAATATGTTAAAGTATAAATTAAATACAAAAGAAGTATACATGTTCAAACCGTTATTTTGCTATACAAAAAAATCAGACTCTGAAATAGTGTACAATTAGCCTGTAAAGGAAATCAAAAATGCAGGTGGACAAAAATAAGAGTGATTGGGAATTCAATGTAATGGTTCTTAGTCATCTCCCAGAGTTCTTTTGCTGGGTGTAGCTGGTTCAGTTCATTACTGCTCCATTGGAACTGATTTGGTTCATCTCATTGCTGAGGATAGCCACGTCCATCAGAATTAATCATCATATAATATTGTTGTTGAAGTATATAATGATCTCCTGGTCCTGCTCAGGGATAGGAACTTCTCACTGGCTTTCCACATTGGGTTAGAGGTACTTTCCTACAGCTTTCCTGCTGTGCTAGGTTGAACTGGTCTAATCGCATCTGCTGTATTGGGGTTTGAGGGCTTGCAATTTGCCTTCTACACGGGTTGGAAGTATCACTGCTGGCATGCTGAGCCCTAGGCCTAATGAGCCAGGTTAGAGGTCTGTGCTTTGGCTAATTGCTTCTTGCTAGATTCCCTGCACTGTGCGGGACCATGATCCCTTTATGCCAAGTGAGATAGACCTTTCCTGAAGTCCTTCCAAGATATCTTAAGCTGAAAAATTTACCCCATATTTTTATGGATTCTGTCACTCCAAAATCAGTTTAGAGGCTTGATTTAGCATTGTTTCCAAGGGAAACTTCTTCCCTCTACCCTCATCTTGGCTTGTCTTCTTCCAGGTTTATTGGATTTAAAAACAAAAACCTGGGTGCAAATCCTGGGCTTTGTCCCTTACTGTTTATGTGACCATGGGGAAGTCAGATTTATAAAATTTGTAATTGTAAGATGAGGGAATTGCCAACTGCCCAATGATAACCTTATTCCTATGACTAGTAGTGAGTGACAGATCATATGAGCATTGCCATTCAGTAATCCTTTCTCATTCAATTTCTGAGAATATTTAGCTCAGCTGGGTGTTTATCCCTTCCCCTGGCTTCATTAAAAGAGCTGTAATGGCTAAAGAAGAGGTTTCCTGGTAGGACATTTTATACTGGCCTTTGTGGATGTCTTGTTGAAGAGGAAGAGGAGGTGGTCACTTCAGTGGGTCATCTGGTGGCTGCCAAGTTTAATTATTCTTCATGCTAATATCTCTGTTGTTTCTATACTACTGTCAATGCCCTCTAACTTGGGCACCCTAAGGCAAAGAGACAGCTGTGATTCAATGTGCTAATGATCAAACTTCTGCTGTTGTCAGAGGGATATCAGAGAAATAAACTGTTAGCAAGTTTTTAATCAGAAAGGTTTTTTTTTGTCCTGAATATATGATATTGAGTCTAGGTACTTGGAAATAAAATATGGCTTATTCAATTAAATGGTATTTATTTCTTTGTTCTAAGTTATTCTTGAAGTCATAACCAGGGATGTAGATTTAAACATATCTACTAATATTTTTAATTTTAGTGAAGGCAAAACATCTTAAGTGGAGTGAATAAATCATTAGATATCGATAGAAATATAAGAATACTGAATTGATGATCTTGCTTATTTTTTTCTAGTTGGGAATTTAATTTACATTGACATAACATTAACAATCAATTTTGGGTTACTTCTTATCTGTTCATTCAGTTTGGGGATTATGATGTATCTTATTTCTCTTCCTTTTATCCTTTGATTGCCTACATTTTCTTTCTCTATTTTTAACATTACTGCAAAGGCCAGAGAATGGAAAGAAAACTAAATGAATCTGATATTTGTCAGCCTATAAAAAAACAAAACACCCAATAACAAACCCAAACTTGGGGGAAAATAGACTGGCAAAAAGAAAGCTTGTCCATGTTATCACAGTTATCTTATATCTTAGCTAATTAAGATGTGACTATATAATAGTTATCAAAAATAAATCTACTATAATTAAACAGAATTAAAGTTGAAAGTGACTTTAAAGATCACCTAATTCAATTTCCTTGTTGGGGGAAAAAATCTGCACTGATTTCCTTAGAATCCAAGGGCATCAGAAATTTTCCTTTAGTATCAAACTATTTCACTGGGCAAGAAACAATCATGGTATGTTTGTTTCTAAGTTTTCTTCATGTAAACGAAAAATAAAGTTAATAACCATAAAGGAAGTCAACCAGGTGAATGATGGTTTTGAATATTTTTTGTGTCATTTTCAGTCATTTTCATTTGTGTCCAATTCTTTGTGACCCCATTTGGGGTTTTCTTAGTGGACAGTGGAGTGGTTTACCATTTCCTTCTCCAGCTTATTTTACAGATAAATAAACTGAAGCAAACGACGTAAGTGATTTGCCCAAGGACACACAGCTAGCTAAGTGTCTGAATCCAGATTTGAATTCATGAAGATGTGTCTTCCTGACTCCAGGCCTGGTACTCCATTTTGCGTATTTACTACATCATAATCAGAAACTACAGTACATATATACTACTGAAAGTGCAGGTTTCAAAAGCAAGCTCAGTGTTGAAACTCATTATAACACTGTATAGCTAAACACAGAAATGAAGAATTGATCACTAGGAACAAAGAACTCCATTGTTTCCCTTATCCCAACACACTATTTCAAACAGAAATCACTGAAAAGTGGCTACTGATAGTTGTGTAAATTGACAACCATAGCAAATAATGCAAAATTCAGTATCTGTTCAAATTGATGAATAAACTTATATGGAAATCTGTTGATTAGCATAATAACTAGGAAAATTTGGACACTTAAAAAGATATAATTCCTTGTCACTAGAAGTACTAAATTTAGGTATATCTAATATCTAATAATTAAGTAAATTGTTAATACTATAGGTTAGGTTATATAGATAATCTCTGGTTTCTCCATTCACTGGTATACTAATTTATCTTTATATATAACAATAAGAGAAGATTAGATTATTTGGTTTTCATAATCCATAGGGACTTATCATACACTAAATCTTTGATGTTTGCCAATTTAATCTTGTCTTTCACAGTAAACATTTTTACCCTATTTATTATAAAAATCTTTGATGTGAAAGGTTATTGACATGAATTACTCAAACCAGAAAGTTATATTCATAAAGAATGAAAAATAATCACAGTATTTCAAGTTTGGACAGCCAAATATGTCTTACTATTGCATTTGGAAATGGAGAGAAAGCATTAAGGTTTGAATACAACTCATGTCCCAGATAATTTATCACCTGAATTTTATTAACAATGCACTTTTCCTCATGTTCCTTCTGGCCTAAGGCTGTCTATAATAGACTTGAGACTGTTAGATATACTTTTAAAAAGTAGCTATCAGAAAAAATAAGCCGTAAAAGAGAACAAAGGGAAAAAACATTATTTTTAGACAATTCAAATAGTACTATATTAAGATATAAAATGTGTTTAATATTTTGCCATTTATTGATTTGATATTAATCCAAATATTCTAAAAGAAAATAATTTTCCAAAGAAAAATACTATTAAGTCAAATTTAGAGTAACCATATCAAATAAAAAAGATGAAAATGAAAGCCAGTTAAGTTAGATATTGACTCAAATTTGAGCCATATCTGACATGGTCACATTATTTTTCAACATTGGTCAGTTTCATTGTGCAAAGTGGTAAATATATTTATTAGAAACTCCATACCATGTCTAAGCCTGAGGACTTGTGATGCAGTGAGTTTTAGTCCTTTCAGAATTGGTGAAGAGTTCTGGATTCCCTGAGGTTAATCCAAATCATATATAGGAAGACTGATTATTGTTGTTATTAATATTATTGATATTTGCCAAAAATATTTTCTGCATCACAATGGGTTGGCCCTCCAGAACTTATATATTATTGACAACCAATGATAAAGATATATTTCTGCCATTCTTAAGTAGTTGTAGACAATGTTGAAAATGTACAAGCTATTTTCAGATCTGGCTATGGTTTGGACTTTGGACCTTGGACCAAGACCACGTTTCATCTTGATCACTATTATGAAAATGCTAGGAATATGAATTGGGTATTTTCTCCTGAAACTTCTAGTCCTGTTGGAGAAGCATTTGTTATCTAAGCTGTGTGTCTACAAGTGTAAGTCATATCACTTAATGAATACTTGGCTCTTAACTTTTTCATTTTATTCAAAGGACAATATTGATGACTGATTTTTTTCTATTTGTCACTGAGGCAATAAGGTTCCAGTTCTTTTGTGCTTACCCTTTAGATAGAAGATCTTGAGAAGCAGTTAGTCCTGGCCAACTCAGAACTGACCGAGGCCCGCACTGAGCGTGATCAGTTCAGTCAGGAATCTGGAAACCTGGATGATCAACTTCAGAAATTGCTGGTAGGACTGTGTACTTAAAATAGGAAGTACAAAAAAAGATTTGAAGGAATTTTTTTTCAAAATGTCAGTGAAATTTTCCTCAGAACTATATTTGCATTTAAAAAATTCTAAATGACTGTTTAATATGTTGTGATCCTTGGTTTTTGACATGGAAACACAATTTTTTTCTAGGTAGTGATTCTGATTTTATGTAAATAAAATTTCAAATTGTACCTATTTGCTAGCCTCTCATTTTACAGTTGGTACTGCTCAAATAGGGATTAGGAAAGAAAGTCTTTCAAACTGCTAAATAATGTATTATATATGCAAAAAGCAGTGTTCAACATAAAGTTAAACTGTCCCAAACTGAAAACCAGTAGGTCAGTTGTACACTTGATGATGCTAAATAAAAATGTTGCCATAATTATAAAAGAATTAACACTTTCCTCACGTTGGTGACTCAGCCTCTGCCTGCCTTTGGCAGTGCTGCATGAAGGCAGGTAGACTACTCTTGGCAGCCGCCCACAGGTAGAGGGTATGATGGAAGACATAATTGTTATATCTCCACAGACCCAGAGGGGACATGGATGGGAGATGTGGCAATGCTGGAGTCTTTAGAATGAACCAGACCATGCTACTATTCCACCCCTACTTTACCTTTGGGCTAGATAGCCCAAAAGAGCTAATATCAATATGCCTTTGACTAGTGATTTTTTTTTTTTACAGTTCTAGGGGAGATTCTATGTGGAAAATATAGCAGTTACCAAGTTAAATATGATCATTGCTTTTTAGTACCTAATTAGATACAAAATGGCTAGGTTTCCAAAAATATGCAGAGCTTCCAAGAGGTCTGATGGTTAAAAAGTAGTACTTTTGTTCTCAAGTTAACATGATCTAAAATATATATTGTCACATCAATTTTGTTGCTATAAATTCTTTATCCCTTAAAAAAACAACAACAATGTGCTAGTCTCATTTTGAAGTGGTTCTTTTTTATTTTCCAAGCTCTTTTTTCAGACTGTTGGAACAAGTCAGATACTCAAATCAATTGGAATGACAAATGAGGCAATGCAAAAGGTTTTTTTGAGTTTCATAAAAATTTCTGTGGTTAATATATGTTCATCAGAGGAAAAGTATAAATTTGCTTAATGTGAGCTAAAAGAAGACATTTCTCCCTTCTTGAAGGCTGATTTACATAAAAGGGAAAAGGAGCTAAGTTTGGAAAAGGAGCAGAACAAGAGGCTTTGGGACAGAGACACTGGCAACAGCATTACCATTGATCATCTACGCCGGGAATTGGATGACAGGAACATGGAAGTGCAGCGTCTGGAAACACTAGTAAAAACCATGAAGACTGAGTGCCAAGGGCAGATGGAGCGCCAGGTGAGGGCATCAAGCCATGGCTGCCTATCTTTCTTTTTAGGGGTTCCTGGAAAAGAGGTAACAACCTGATTTCTTTCTGATTTTACTTTACTTTTAAATTATAGATTTACATTAATCATGCATTTCTACATGAGAACTCATTATCTTCTGTAAAAGAACTAAGGGACTTTTATTGACTCATTATTATGTCAATAGAGGCTTGTATGACCAGCAGATCTTCTTTCCTAGATGGATTTTGCTGAGGAATTGTTGGAATTGTGGCTTTTATTGCCAAGGTCCTGCTAACACCTACCATTTAACTTATCCTGAGTGAGCTCACACAAAGGTTAAGTCTCGATCCTGCACAATGCCAGAGCTAGACATCCATTCCAAGTTCTGTCCAAGCAGGAATCCATTCTGCCCAATCCAACAAATAATAATGAGCTTTTCCTTGAAGACTTCAGGGAGGCAGTCCTCTATTTTTATAAAGCTCTAAAAGTTAGGACAATGTCCTGCAGCTTTATCCAGTGATTTTTAGTTCTGTTCTCTGAAGCAATGCAAAACCAGTCAAATCCTTTTTATTCCTGAGAGCTTTTTAAATACTTAAAGATTGTATAGTATTCTTTTCCTTCCCAATTCCATGTATTCTCTAAGTTGAATATCCCTACTCCTTCAGTGAATCCTTCTAAGACCTTGTCTTGAGACCTTCTTCATCTTGGTCATCCTTCTCATAGACGTTCTCTAGCTCTTCAGTGTTACAGCCACAACTGAGCCAAGAGTCCCAAATGGTTTTGACTAAGACAGAGTGCAGCAAGGTTTCCTGTCCCCAGATAGATTATGGATGGCTTTCTTAGTGCAGTTGAAATTTTTTTAATGGATATATTTCTGCTATTGACTCATATTGAACTTGCAGTCTAATGGAAATTCCCTGATTTATTTTTTAAAAATAGAATAAGAAAAAAAATTAAAGGAATACAAAACAACAAAGAACATTGTCATGTGCTCAGCAAAACATCAGTTTTACCAGTTCAAGAAAGTATATGTGTATTAGTAGAAGAAATTATATTCATGGATGTCCATCTTTTCTTTACTTCCTTGTTCATTGTTCTTTTGTTTTCTGCTGCATACTTTTATTTTATTCTTTTCCCCCTTTTTCATTACCCCTACTACTTCTGAGTAGTCTATTGTTAAGAAAGGATATATTTGTGATATATATATACACATACATACACAAAGACACACAAACACACATTGACCCTCTCCCACATCCACATCCACATATTTTTCCATCCTTGCTGACTTTTTGCTTTAATTTTGCTCCTTAACTTGCCTTTCTATTACTTAACTTTCCATGAATCCCTCCTTTCCCTCACCTTTGCTTCCCTCTCTCCCATTCCTCCCCTCTTAATTCTTTAGAGATTTTGGAGAGTGCTATACCATATTCATGGTATATATTTAACCCAGTCCTATGGGACTAGGTTTTCAGAACTATGAGCCCTTTTCCCTCCTCTAATGTTTCTGAGTCTATTCTTCCTCTGTACCTCATTTGTATAACTTAATAACTATTTTTACCTTAACTCTACCCTGTCTTTCTTTTGAACTACTATATTGTTGATGTCAATCTTAAACATATGGTATACATTACCCATGTTAAAAAAAACTATAAACAATTTGTCCATATTGAGTTCCTTGAAATTGATCTTTGATATTGGCTCTTATATGTTAAATTTTTTCCTAAGTTCAGGTTTGAAATAGGAAGTCGTGAATATCTTCAAGTTTGTTGAATGTCCATTTTTTTTCTTATTCAACATTATAGATAATTTTGCTGGATATAATATTTTTGGTCGCAGACCTAGTTCTTTTGATTGTCAGTAAATATGATTCCAAGATCTGTGATCTTTTATTGTGGCTGCCGACAAATCTCGTACAATTCTAATTGTAGCTCCAGTGTATTTGATTTTTTTTTCTTTTTTCTTGCAAAATTTTCACTTTGATCTGGTGGTTTCAAAATTTGGCAATAATCCTATGTATTTTTCATAAAAGATCTCGGTGAGGTAATAATTGGTGGATTTTTTCTATTTCTACTTTCCCCTCATGTTCTATCACTTCAGGACAATTTTCTTGGATTATCTCTTACATTATTGTTTTAAGAATCTTTTTTTGTTCACAACTTTTAGGTTCAATAATTCTTATATTTTTTCTTCTTGATCTGTTCTCCAGATCTCTCCCTGCTTCTGCAAGGGCCCCACCATCTTTGCACTCACCAAGTGCTGGTTCCTTCTCCCCCAGGGCTACAACTCTGCAGCACAGCTGTGCCAGTATTCCTAATTAGCCAAGGTTCATTCATTCTGCCTTGATTCAGACCTTGATTCCACAAATAGATTGACAGGTGAAAGTTCCTGTTGTTTCTGCCAAGACTCCAGTCACATCCATCTTATCCTAGGGCTCCTTACTTGGTGTTTCTTCAGAATTTACCCTGAAGGTGTTTGAACTTCACACTGATCTGGAGTCTTTCTTCAGATCTTTTTGGGTTGCATCAGCTTTTTGGGTTGTTCTGTCCTAAGTCTAATTGAATTTTCACTGGTCTTTTTGCCCAGGCAATTTTTTCCTTTTTGTAGAGGAAATCATGAGAACTTGAAATTTACCAACTTACTCCAACATCTAATCAGAATCCTCTCCCTCTCAGATCTTTTTTTGATATGAACTTCCATCTACATGTTCCATATTTGTACTTATAATGCTGATTTTTCAAATTAGAGGGTGAGATTTCTATTAAAATTTGTTACTAGATTCAGCCTAGTATTCTAACCCATTGAGATCCTTTTATACTCTGACTTTATCATTCACTATATTAGTTATCCTTAAAAGTGTTTTATCTGCAAATTTAGTAAGTATTCCATCTTTGCTTTTGTCCCAGTTATTGTTAAAAAATATTAAACAGCATAGATACCTGCGATATGACCCTGAAGATCTCCTTCCAAGTTGAAATGGAGTTAATAAAAGTTGTTTTTTAAGTTGGGCCATTCAATCTAACTGTCTTGCCTTCAGGCCTATACATTTCCATATTTTTTACAATTATAGTATGAGACACTGAATGAAAGAGTTTGCTAAACTCCAGATAAATTTTATCTATACCATTTCTTTGATCTCTGAGACTGGCAGTCCCATAACAAAAAGAAATGGGGCTATTTTGTCAGGCAAGACTTGTTCTCGATGGGAGGCCAGGCAGACTCTTTATGATCACCACTTGTTTTTCTAGAAGTTCACTCAACACTCCTTTAATAACACATTCTAGAGTTTTGTCTGAGTTCCAATCAGTCTCCACAACTTTCTCAAAGGAAAGGAACCTTCCCAGCCTTCCATCCTGGAAGAGCAACACATTAGACCTTATAACTTAATTAAGCCTTCTCCAGCCTCCTTGCCAACATCTTATCAAACTTACTTGAAGTTAGCATATGCCAGACTTCTCTTCTTCCATCTAAGTTAAGCCTTAAGTGAATTGAGTTTGGCTGTTTCATACTTGAATCAATTCATTACTTTATTCACATAGACCTTTACCATGTTTCCTGCATCTACTTGTAATTCTTCCAAATCCATGAAACTCTCTTTTTTGTCAACCTTCAGATGGCAGCAATTCAGGGAAAGAATGAAAGCCTAGAGAAAGTGTCTTCCTTGACTGCTCAGTTGGAATCTACCAAAGAAATGCTCCGCAAAGTTGTGGAGGAGCTGACTGCCAAGAAGATGACCCTGGAAAGTTCTGAGAGAACTGTGTCTGATCTGACACTGTCTCTGCAAGAGAAAGAACGAGCCATTGAGGCAACCAATGCAGAGATCACCAAGCTCCGTTCTAGAGTTGACATAAAGTTACAGGAGCTCCAGCACCTTAAAAATGAAGGGGACCACCTCCGAAATGTGCAGTCCGAATGTGAGGCCCTCAAGCTGCAGATGGTGGAGAAGGACAAGGTCATTGAGATCTTGCGTCAGCAGATCGAGAACATGACTCAGCTGGTTGGCCAGCATGGGCGTACGGCTGGGGCTATGCAGGTGGAAAAAAATCAGCTCGAGAAAGAGATCAATGATCGTAAGCTAGAACTGCAGGAATTCAAGGTATGTGAGGGTCTCAGGGACTGAGCTTCTGAAAACCTATTTATTATGCTCTATCAAAATGGTCTCTCTCCAGTCAATTTTTGAGCAGTGGAAGCATTATAAAGTAAGACAACTGGATTAATGTAATGCAACAATGTGACTCACTGTGTAGAAATGGGGCCCATGAACTTTAAAAAATTATTTTTTGATAATTGTATTTAAACCTAAGTGGTTTCTTTGATAACGGTGTATTTTATTTTATGCATTTAAGAATGATTCTGAGAGGTGGTCCATAGTTTTCACCAGATTGCCGAAGGAGCCAGGACTGACAAAAATGGTGAAAAACCCCTGCCTTCAAATATACAATATTATTAGAAGTTCTTGAGCAGGGTGTGGTATGATAAAGTTTCATATTTATGAAATTTCATAAAAATTAAATCTGATGGTAGTATGGAGTAGCAGAGAGATAAAGCTTAAGAGACAGGTATACTGATCCTGGTGAAAAGTGTGCATACCTGAGACAAAGTGATAATGGCAGTGTCCATGGAAGGAGCAGGCTGGCACAAGAATTCTGAGATAGGAAGACTAGGGCTTAACAACCAATTAGATACAGTACGTGAAGGAAGGGAACACAACTGGAAGTCAGAGGAATCTGAGGTCTTGAGTGTGGGTAACTGGGAAAAGGACAATTCTATTAGCAGAAATCAGGAATGAAAAATGGAACACATCCCTTCTACATCATGGAAACTAAGGGTATGATGCCCCCCAAATCTGGAAAATCCATGTATAATCTGTAAGAGTAAACCTTTCCTTTAGGAAATCATATAAGGACTTAGCTTACATATATATATATATATATATATATATATATATATAATTCCAGAGTCTACTGGAATGGTTTTTTGTTTTTTTTTAAATACCAATTCTGCATTTCTGAGTATCTGAAACTTTTCTGTGTCATGTGCTACCCTGTGCATGTCATCTATTACTTCCGCAAAACTCCCCCCAAATTCCCATTTAATTTCTTATGCTGATCTGTGACATATTGAAATTATGATGGGGAAAGTTTCTATGTGGAAGGGATAATTCTGCCTATTGTTAGTCTGAGGGAAAACTCCACTGCTTGCAGCATGTGGCTCTGCAGGCATGCTGTCAGAGTCATAGAACCACGAGAGCTGGAAGAGGCCTAATGCAGGCCGCCTAGTGGGCCAGCCTTCATCTACCAACGAACAAACTGAGACGCAGGGAGTCTGCCCAGGGTGGGCTATGGGATGAGGTTCTCTGTCTTCAGATCTTTGGTCTTTGGCTGGCATGGGTCTTCTCCTAATGTCGGCCACTTTTCTACTGAAGTAACTACAAGGGGTACCTCTGGCTCTGCACTAGACAAGGGTTTCCTTGCCTTCTAATTTTATTCTATTAATGCTTCAAATAAGAATAATAAGGCGGCTTGCTGACACAGTGGATAAAATGTTGGTCCTGGTATCAAGAGAACCTGAGTTCAAATTTGACCTCAGACACTTCCTAGCTATGTGACCTTGGGCTAATCACTTAACCCTGTTTGCCTCAGTTTGTCAACCATAAAATGAGCTGGAGAAGAAAATGGCAAAAACATCTTGGCCAAGAAAACCCCAAATGGGGTCGTGAAGAGTTGGACATGACTGAAATGACTCATTAACAAAGTTATTATAAATATGTGTCTGTATAGAATGTGATTCTGAATCCTTTATATTGATACATGCAATTAGATTATAAAAGACAAGAAAGATTCAAAAATACGTGAACTTGAAGCCCGGCTAAGTGACTTGGAACTTGAAAAGGTGAAGCTGGTGAATGCTGGGTCTGAACGGCTCCGTGCAGTAAAGGACATGAAACAGGAGAGAGACCAGCTCTTAGCTGAGGTGAAAAATAGTCGGAATGAGCTCTCCAGTCTTTCAGGTATGGGGCCTTAGGGCCTGTCCACGAGGCTGAGCCTTGATGAAAGTAGGCACTCGTATCTCCTGGCACCTAACATGGACTCTAGGAACAGGACAAACAAAGCAGGACAAAGCTGGTTTTCAGCTTTGGCAAGAATACCAATGCCACTAGTCCTGCTGTTGCAATGGGGTCATTCACATGGATTTCTGATATGTAGGACTAAGCTTATGACATGGACCTGATATGTTCTACATGCATACTTGTCTTATAGTTACTACATTTTAACTTCGAGAGGCCTTAGCCAGTAAAATTTAGCACTTGATTAACAAACATGAGGAACTGAGTCTTACAGTTTCACTAATAGTTTATTAATAATGAAGCACAGAGTGTGAACAGTCTTTTGGGAATTTGTTGGAAGGAAAACTGGGAGGAGTTAATAATGCATTTCATGATTAAAATAATGTCTCTAATATTTCTCAAAATGTTCATGTAAACAAAGTCATATTTAGGGGAATTGACAGTTTCGAGGCTTCTTCTTCTGATGAGTCCTCTTTATAAATTAAGAAACCTTTTGTCAGCCACTGGTTTCACTTCTTAATTTATATGTGTGTTGAATGAATTCAAATTTTCATCTGTTCTCTCCTTTTCACTCCATCTTTCACTTGTCCCCTCATTCAACAATTCCTATTGAGACCAAGACTTCCCTTCTTAATACTCATGAAGTGCTTTCTGCCTGTCAATGTCCTAGCAGACAGACTGAATATTAATTTTTTTTGACTTCTGATGTTTGAATTTTGAGAGAGGACCTCCAGAAATAGATTGTGTCTGAGACCAAGGAACTAATAGCTTCATTGGATTTACGCAAAATGATGTAACCCACCCTATATACCAAATTCCAAGTTCAGATACTTTAACTTGAGAATGATTTGTAATCTTTTGTCCCTAACCATGTTAAAAAAAAATTTCCTTTAATCTGCTAATGTGTAAGCAAGTACATGTGATAGGTCATCTTTTATTAGTTTTTATTATTTATCACAATAAATCTACATTTATGACAATGGGAAAGAATAGGTCAACTTCAGTTAATTGGTATTTTATTGTGCAGAGGACTATGAAGTTTTGAAAAGAAATTATCGGAACAAAAGTGAAGAGATGGAATGTACCACAAACAAGCTGAAAATGCAATTGAAATCTGCACAGGCTGAACTGGAGCAAACAAGAAATACTTTAAAGACAATGGAAGGATCTGATGGCCATGGTATGATATAGACAACAGATTCTTTTCTTTCTTCTGTTTTTCTTTTCTTTCTGTAGAATTTTTCTGACTCTACTGGTCTAGATTTGCAAATATACCTCACCTACTCTGCCAATGCTTCCAGGCACTCAGACACATAGAAATTGGTGGACCCCAGTGAGAGGGCCCAAGGATAACGTGTAGGGCTACTTCCAGGGCAGCCCTCAAAGTTACTCCCTCAAAGCAGGGAGTTGTTGCTCCTAAAGTAGGAGCATCTTCGTTCTCATGGTAATGTATAAACCAGACTAATCCAGCACATGCAACACTGGATCCAGAGTCAAGAGGCATGAGTCTGAATGAGGTTATTGGAACCTTGGGAATGTCTGAGCCTCAGTTTCCTCATCTGTAAAATGAGCAGAATTAAGAGCTTTTGCATTATGTAACCTACCTCATGAAGTTGTTCTTAGGGTCAAATGAGAGGAGACTAGGTTTATTATGCAAATGTAAGCTATTGTTATTGTCATCACAGCTGTCATTTCTGACTATTTCTGATGTCTCCTATCCCAATTCTTTATATAGAAAAGAAATGGACATGAATATAAATAATTATAAAGAATGTATAGTACCTTTTTGATTACCCACATGTGGATCATATCCTCTGTGAGCTCCATATAACTTGAAAATCTGGGGCCACAAGTATTAAAGCCCAAGTTCTAGAAATAGAGTTGCTGACCTAAGCAATAAGTCAAGTACTTATTTAAGTTCCCAAATAAATAAGCATTTTGATGGTAAATATGATAAATATGATGGTAAATGCATTAAGCCATCTCTTTCCAGATCTACCTATTTCTCACTCCAGATCAGCCAAGTTTATTCAAGTTAATGGATTAACTTGGAGAATTCTCTTTTGGTCTACATAATAACCATAGTATGACCTATGTTTAAAAAGTACACATGAAGACCAAATTATACCTGGCTACACCAAGTCTAAGTTTTTTATTTCTCACAAATTTCTGGTAATTTTATAAATCAAGAGGCCATTAATGAAATTTTCATTGAAAGCCACACACCATCCACATACTATCTGTTGAACACAACAGAGCCAAACATATCATAATTATCATCTTGAAGGCTTTGACCAACTAATTATATCCTACATTTATTGAATGCCTTTTTAAAAAATCAAGCAAATGGTATCTAAAGAACCACAAGCCAGGGCCTTTCTTTTGTTTTTAAAGGATCATACATTTTCCTTATTATTTTTTCCCCCTTAGGTCTCATTTGGATTATACCTGTTTTCTTCTAAGCAAACAACTGCTATTTTAAAGGCTATCTCTTTGGTTCAGGTTATTTACTATGCATAATGATGCTTCTAGAAGAACTAAGCTATCTAAGTGATCTTTTCAGTTAGGTTATTATAAAAATCCAGTTCTTTCCATATCTTCAAGGTTGTAAGGGTATGAAAAGTTCAGCTTCATTCTGATAAACGACCATTCCCACTCTTCAATTCTACCCTTATCATTTTTCACTATCATAGCCTCATCCAGGCTCATACTGGTGACTGATCTTCATTGTACTCTCATGACTACAGGGAGTTCCAATCACGTAACAGTAACCAGGAGAATGAAAATTGAATGTTTTATGATGTCACTGGAACCTTAAGGCATATACAGAACATTGATTTCTTATGTAGTAGTATCACTGTGATCAAGGAAAATCATTTTGATGAACAATTATAAGTTACCCCTTTTATCTAAGTTTCTCTCTCTATATATGTATGTATGTCCGTAACTATGAGTCTGATCATTGTTCTTAACTCAATTATATAAAGAAAACTGACACCAAAAAAAAAAGTTTAAACCATTGTATAATTTACAAGATAACTATGTTCCATTGGACCAAAGAAGCTAATTCTTTTGGCAAAAACAAAGCCACAAGGAATGGTTATTGGATTTCTCCTATCCATAACCTTTGGGAAACAATGCCTTCTGGAGGCACCTATCTGCTGGACCTGGAGTCAGGAAGACGTGAGTTCAAATCCAGCCTCAGACATTTACTAATCATTTAACTTACAAATCATTTAACCTTAGCTTGCTTCCATTTCCTCTTCTGTAAAATGGGAATAATAGTAGCCCTAATTCCCAGGGTTGTTGTGAGAATCAAAGGAGATAATATTTGTGAAGCATTTATCATATTACTTGGCACATAGTAGGTGCTTAATAAGTGCTTGTTTCCTTCCTTTTTTCTTCCTGACATGCCCCACAATCCTTTCCCAGCTTGGGGATCCCATTGATTTATAATAATCTCAAGGCACAGCAGAATCCATATCATTATAGACTTTACATTGTCTCCTTACTTTATAAGTTCATTGGTTTGCAACTTAGAATGGCTTTGGAAAAAAAACATATAGTTTATGGAACACATAGTTTAAAACAGATAGACAGTTTATAGCTTATAGAATGTTCATAAATAAGTAAGCAATTAGCATTTCCTTTTTACAGCCATGAAAGTTGCAATGGGAATGCAGAAGCAAATCACTGCCAAAAGAGGACAAATAGATGCCCTGCAGAGCAAGATTCAGTTCTTGGAGGAAGCAATGACAAATTCATCTAAGGTGAAGTAAGACCTCAAAGTAGAAATGGTCCAATTCGCCCTAAGAATTGCTTTACACTGGGGGGAAAAATAAGTACCTTTTTATATTCTAAAAATGAAAACTTGTATTTTGGAACTTTGTTATTATAAAGATTTCCTCATCTCAGTTCAGAAAAGCACAATTTATAGTGACTGAGGATCCATTTTTTGGGGGACAAAATCAGGAAGAACTGTCCTGCATTTAGAAATTTGAATGTTCTCCTAAATACTGCTTTAGTTGTATCTCACAAATTTTGGTATGTTATATCATTGTTATTATTGTCTTTAATGAAATTATTGATAGTTTCTATGATTTATTCTTTGGACAATTTATACTTTTAGATTAGATTATTTAGTTTACAATTTTAATTTATGTTTCCAAGGTCCTTCAATGAATGCAATTTTTATTATGTTATAATCTGAAAAGGATATATTTAATATTTTTGCTTTCCTGCATTTGTTTGTGAGGTTTTTATGCCCTAACACACATTTTTTGTGAAGCTAAGAAAAAAAGTATATTCCTTTCTATTCTCATTCATTTTTCTCCTGAAGTCTTCTTTTCTGACTTTTCTAACAATCTATTCTTCTTCTTAAGTTTTTACTTATTTTATAGTTTGATTTATCTGAGAGGGATAAACTAAAGTTCCCCACTAATAGAGTTTTACTTTTTTCTCCTGTAATTTGTTTAACATTGAAGTCTGTTTTGCTTGGGACTGTTGCCTCCCATAACCTTCCCATTTGCAAATGTAAACAACTTAATCTTATTAAGTTTCCATAATTTCTCACTTCTCCTGAGTCTTGTATCAGCAATGCTTGAAAGTTCTTTATTTCATTAAATATCCATTTCTTTCTGTAAAGGATCATACTCAGTTTTGCTTGGTAGATTATTCTTGGTTGTAATCCTAGCTCCTCTGCCTTCCAAGATACCATATTCCAAACCCTTCATTTCTTTAATGTGAAAGCTGCTAAATCTTGTGTGATCCTGAATGGCTTCATAACATTTGAATGGTTTCTTTCTGGCTACTTGAAGTATTCTTTCCTTGACCTATAGCTAAGCTCTGGAATTTGGCTATAATTTTCATTTTGGAGTATCTTTCAGGAGGTGATCATTAGTTTATTTCAGTTTCTTTTTACCCTCTAGTCCTAAGATATCAGGGCATTTTTCTTGATAATTTCTTAAAAGATGATGTCTAGGCTTTTTTTTGTTGTTGTTGTTTTTTTTGTTATGGCTTTCAGGTAGTCCAGTAATTCTTAAATTATTTCTTCTTGACCTATTTTTCAGATTAGTTGTTTTTCTGATGAAATATTTCACATTTTCTTCCATTTTCCCATTCTTTTGACTTTTTTTTCATTGATCCTTTATATATTCTGAAGTCATTAAGCTTCCATTTAACCAATACAAATTTTTAAGGAATTATTTGCTTCTATGAGCTTTTGTACCTAGGAAGAAGAAGCATACTGCTATCTCATTTCATCAGAGAATTAGAAAATGTCAACATGTTATAGTTAGTGTTTTTAGGAACTGAAACTAACATAATTCAATCCAACTCAATTCAGCAATTTTTATTAAACACCCTCTATATGTAAGAATTGGAAGACAAAAATAAAACAGTCCCTTCCCTCGCAGAATGGACATTTTACTAAAGATCCCTTCATGGACATCAATGAAGAAATACAGAGTATGTATCATATGACCGATGGTTTCTGACTACAAGATAATTTGAGGATTGGGTAAAGCAATAAAATCTAGGGAGATCAGCAAAGGCCCAACCAACTAATAAGCAGAAGGAGGCAATAAACATTATAAAGAGCTTACTGTGTGCCAGGCACATCCCTCATTTGATCCTTACAACAATCCTGGAAGACAGAAACCATTATTATCCCTATTTTATAATTGAAGAAACTGAGGCAAACAAATCTTAAGTGACTTGCCCAAGGTCATGATGGATAGTTCTGAGATTAGCAAAGCCAGATAATGAAGGGCTTTACATGAGAAACAGAGAAGTTTGAGTTTTATTCTAGAGGACTAAGAGAAGCCACTGAAGTTTCTTAAGCCTCAAGGGATGTGTTCCCAGCAGTAGATTAGGATTGTCCTGTAACAGCTGTGGGGAGGATGGAATGGAGTGTGGGAAGGCTGAAGGTGGGGAAACTAGGTGGGATGCCTTTGTAATTGTTCCTGACCTAGGTAGAGGGCAGAGAATGGGATGGATGCAAAAGATATTAGATTTAGGAATAAACACACAAAAACTCCTGGTGATATCAGATAACTTTTTGCTATGACAAAACCCTGAAAATGTTATCTGTATATTTTTTAGATTTGAACCCTTTTGACATGCAATAAAGGAGGATGAGAAGTTGAGACTATTGTTATCCCTGAGCAAATAGTGTATGGAAGTGTAAGATACAAAGGGAACAAAAAGAAGAGAAATAATAAAAAGAAGATATTAAAATTATATTAGAAATCACATTGAAGTATATTTGCTTTACAAAAGCATTTTCTTATATTAGCTTAAACTAAAACTTTAAATAGTTATAAAATATATAAAAGTGAGTTTTATAAAGTAAAAAATGTGACTTTACTTAATTACATGGAACTTAATTCAGAAAATATTTACTAACAGTTGACTGGGAATAGGTTTCCTGGAAATTAAAACTGCCCTAGGTGCTAGAACTTGGGATGGTGGTAGATTTCCTTTTACTGGAAGTCAAGGATCAGAAATATTGAATCAAGCTGTCAGGAATGTTGACAGGGGATTCTTTAGGGCAGGTATAAGTCAGGCAAGAGGAATTGAGGTCACTTTTCCCAGTCTGAGATTCTGAGTTGACCTTAGACTAGTCCCATATTTCCTCTGAGCAGAACTAACTTAAGGTCTCTCTTCTCCCTTGTCTGGGACAGTCAATCTTAGTCATCTTATGAAAGCCCCCGGGAAATAGGTTCCACTGGCAAGACTAAGGCATAAACATGGAAAAAAGAAAAAGCTCAGGATAAGAGAGGAAGATGAAGAACTGAAAAGTAAAATAGATGGGTCAAGGAATCTGAGAATGTGCCACATGGGAGCAGTGTTACCAGTTCTGTATGTTGGGGCAACTAAAGAATCCCCTTGCCAGTAAGGGGAACCCGCCACCATCCTAGGTACTAGCACCTAGGGCAGCTTTAATTTCCAGGAAACATTTTCTCAGTCAACTATTAGTAAATATTTGGTGAGAAGGCAATCCTATCAAAAAAGAGACAAATATATACATTGATTTTTAGTACCATGTAAGGCCAGTCTGCCCTACTTAATCAGAAAAGGAAAAATAACTTAAAGTGATATCAATAGGGAGAGTATTTTACTCCTATATTTTTCATATATCTCTCCCCCTCATCTGTCCACTGATACTTGAAGTACATTGTATTGACTGCTTTGTTGACCGATATTGAAGTTTGAATATTTGAATGACTTGGAGGAAAGAAAACTAAATTGAAGTCAGAAGATCCAGGCACAAATACTAAACTCAGCCACAACATCTTGATTCTTTGGGCAAATCATTTAACTGCTTCAGGCTCAGTTTTTGCATATTATTTGGGGTTGTTAGGGAGGCACCTTAGAGATCATCTAATCCAACCTCTTCATTTTATAGATGAGAGTACTAAAGTTTTTAGGGGAAGGGAGACTATAAATTGACCAAAGTAATAGAGATAGTTAAGTAGGAATTTAATTCAGGTCCTTGGACTCTCTAACTAGTATCTCTTTCAACTTTCAATTCTAATGTGCTCAGCATTTTATGAGCATATCTCCATATTTTATAATAAATTTTGGGGTTGAATAATTTTGATGCAAGTTAAGTAATGATATACCTTAAGTTGAGTTTTGAACAATCTCAGAAAATTGGAAATTGGCAAAAAATGTCAAATGGACATAGCTTCTATAGTAATAATTGGATTTTAATAAAATTTGGTATGGTGGATATCTGCAGTTCTGAGAAGCATTAGTTTTTCTAATAAGTAAATACATAGTTAATACCTCTTTAGTGGTCTTCAATCAAATATTATATTTATTAAACTTAAGAGAAATAATCATAGGGCTATCTAGCAGTGAGGAAAATAAGAATGTATTATCTATATAAACATGAGTTACTTCCTTTCAGTCTTGCTAATAGATAAATAATTGAATAGTATAAAATAATTTAACATTAAAGTTAGGTTTCACTGAATCAATAGCTTACCTTTCTATCACCTATAAATAGCAGTCAGATTATCCCAGAGATGCTTTCTTCTCTATAATCATAGGAGAAGCGTTTCTTAAAAGAAGAGAAAAATAAACTAAGTCAAGAATTGAACATTGTTGCAACAGAAAAAAACAAAATGGCAGGGGAGCTGGAGATCCTGAGATCCCAAGAGCGGCGTTTGAAAGAAAAAGTTGCTAACATGGAAATTGCTCTTGATAAGGTAATTGTTATTTGAACTGATCATTTAACTTAAAAAAAAAAAAGATGTTTATTCTGAATACAAACATCTCCAGAGTGAATATTTCCATATGCATAGAGGGCACAAAAAGAGGATTGTCAATGAAATCATGATTCTCTGTATCACAATGCTTGTTTTTTAAAAATTACTTAAGTTTAAAATGTCCTTTTCAAAACTCATTTGTTTGTAGTTCCTTCCAAACTTGCTTCTTTTCCTTTTTTTGGATTTAGAAAAATATTTCAATGGTTTCCTTTTTGCTAACCCCTTCTTTCTCTTAAAACCCTATTCCACTTAAAAAAATTAAAATATAAAAACCTCTTGTAATAAGTAAATATAGTTAAGCAAAATAAATTCATATTGTGACCATGTCTAAAAACATGTTTCATCAAAAGTCTTTTGGAGACATGGTTCTTCATTGCATTGATCAAAGTTAAGTCTATCATTGTTATTATTATGTAAATTATTCTCCTGGTTCTTTTACTTCATTCTGCACCCAGGATTTTCTGAAATTATCCTTTTTATCATTTCTCATGTGCAATAAATAATTTTATTACATTTACATACCATAGTTTTTTTCAACTATTATCCAAATGTTGAATACCCACAAAGTTTCTTTTTTTCCCCCTTTGTGATCAGTAAATTTATTTTGTTTGTTTAATATTTCCTTCCTGTTGTGGTTTTCTCTCTAAACTCCATTCTCTGTCTTACTCAGTTTGCCTGTGGAGTTTAATGTATTTATGTACTAGACTTTGAAAGTCTGTATGTACATGTGTATATGCTCAATCCTCCTTTGTCCCTCTCAGATTTATATGATGCCGATTTCCCCCATCTCTTCCTCCATGTTTGTAAAGTCTTCTCATTTATCTTAATTTTGCAGAATCTCAAGATCTGCCTTTTTCTTCCTCCTTTTACTTTCACTTGTTTTTATCCTTTTATTTAAATTCAATTTATAATTAAAACAGTCTATTCCTGGGTTTTGGGTTTTTTTCCTCTTATTTAATTCCTTCACTAATCTATGAAAACATTGAAGTTCTAAAGGGACAATTGTTTCTTCATCTCATTAGAATGGTCACCTTTCATCATCATAGAATCCTTTCCAGTTATTCATATATTTTTGCCTTTTTGGTATCTCTGGACATTTACATGTCAAAATTTCTACTCAGCTAGAACTGAGTTTTTCATCAGAAGTACTTGAAATTTTTCTATTCCAATATCTCCCTTCCCCCCCCCCCCCCCAGTAGAATAATGGCTAAGTTTTTACAGGGCAAATTATTTTTAATTTTAGCTTATATTTTTGTCTTTGAGAAGATATACTCCAAGCTCTCCTCTCATTTAAAGTAGAAGCTTCCAGGTCTTGTTTGACACTGACTAGCTCCTAGGTACTTGAACTGATTATTCTGGTTGCTTGCACTTTTTCTATTTGAGGCTTTTCTTTTCAGGGTTTGGGTTTATTTCAGAAAATGATAGGTAGATTTTAAAAATATATTTACTGTGCCCTTTGGTTCTAATTAACTTGGGTGGTTTTCATTAAAAAAATTTAAAAACATAATATGGAAGCTTTTTAAAAAAAATATGGTTTTTACAGTTTCCAATTATTCTTAAATTATCCCTCCTTAACCCGTTTTGCAAGCCAGTTTGTTTTAAATATCTTCTTTTTTATATTTTCTTGTATTTTTTCACTTTTCAGTTTATTCTCATATTTCTTCATAGTATTGCACCAAGGCCAGGCTTTGCCCTCTTCCCCATTTATGGGAGGAGTAGCTAGCTCTTTCTGGTCATATCCTGAGTCTCTTAGATTCCTGTGCTGACCTTCAATTCCTATGGTTAAGGCACCTACTTCTTTGAGTTTCAGTGCCCTGAATAGTTCAAGACTCTGTCTAGTGTCTCAGGACACAGTGTGGGGGACCTTGGGTCCATGATCTGTCCTAGTATTAGTGCTGTCCTGCCTGCAATGGCTGCTAATGGTCTCAGTGATTCCTAGACTCTTCACGATGTGATTCTGACCCTTTAAGTTTTTCTTTATGGGAAGGAGGTGGGCCCCTGCTCTTATTGCTTCTGGACACAGACTTTTCCAAACTATCCATTGTTTATCTCTTCTCGGATCATTCTGAGAGCCTCTTGATTTACCTGTGCTCATGCTGGCTTTTATTCTACTTTCTCATTTAATTTCTCAATCACTATTTTTTTCTGGTATATTTGTTCAATTTTTGCTAGAGTAGATGTGGAGAAACAGGGAAGTCTGCCACCTTTCAGGAAGCCAATTTGACTAAAAGTACCCATTATTTCATTTTCTGTTCAAAATATTTCTTGGTATAATTTAGAGAAACATAGAATTTCAGAATTGGAGGGACATTGATGACCATCTAAGCCACCCTATCCATAAGCAAAAGTCCCCTTTATGACAGAGCTGACAAATTGTCATCAAACCTCTGCTAGAAGTCTTTCATTGTGAGAAGGAAATCATAGTCTTTCCCAAGACAGCCCCTCCCTTTTGAAAGTTCATTTTAAGAAAGTTTTTCCTGCCTGGAAACCTCACTTTATGTTTTTGCATCTCCTAGCCCTGATCTGTCCTTTGGGATTAATCAGCACACAATAATCCCTTTTCCACCAGAAGTTTGAAGGCAGCCTTCTAAACTTTCCTAGACCCTTCTGCAGATCTTTTGCACTGTACTGCTTGCCCTCCTCTTGACATTATCTGGTTTATTAATGTCTTTCCTAAAATGGCATGCCCATAATTATCCACAATCATCTGCCCCAGTTCAGTTTACACAGGACTACAAGAATCCTCATAGCTGGAAGCTCTGCACTCATCTCATCGGTTCAGTCCAAAGTCCCTTGGGGTTGGGAAATGTACCATACACTGTTGGTTCACGTTGAACTTACCTCCCACGAAAACCTCAAGAACTTTTTCAGACAAACTTTAGGTCTTTTTCATTTGAATTCATCCATTTGGACAATTTCAAAACAAATCATTTAAAAAAAAAACAAACCACAAACCCAATCTTCCAAAACCGTTTGGCAGATTACTTAAAAGTACTACTGTCCTAGGAAGAGTTTTTAAGGATGAAGATGACTTTCATTTTCTTATTTAGCAGGATGGGTTCTCCTAAGAAATGAACAATAGTAAAATGAACTCAAGAGTTTTAACAGACATTTAATTAACCTCTACAAATAAAGAATATTATTCTTAACAATAGCCATAGATCGTATTTACATAGTTTGTTAAGGTTTGCAATTCAATTTACTATCTCAATTGTTCTTTGTAACAATTATATAAGGCAGAAACTATCGCCATTTTACAGATCACAAATTGAATATTTTTCACATAACTTCCAAAGTATCTAAGTTGGTATTTGAACCCTGTTCCCTCCTGTCTCCAAGTCTTAGAAAGTAGTTCAAGTACCTACCTCTTCCATAGTACCATATGGTCAAGCATGCCAGCATTCCCTAAATACAGTAGAATTCTATAAATCCTCGGAGGGCCAGTGGGCTCACCTTGTACAAGGGCATGCAAGTCAGCTGCTGCTCTGTACACTAGGAGGGCCTGGAGGAAATCTCCAAAGACTGTGGATGGTCTTGGATGCTGGTCTTCAGTCTAGTAGGTCGTTATCTTTGTTTTCCAGAGACTGCTTCCAGAGACTATGCCTTCTGCATTCCAAGCTTGATGTCAGCCAGATCCGAGGGTCAGGAAGGGTTCCCCTTTGCCACCACTGTGCCTCCTCCCCTTTGCAAAAGACAAGTCAGTTATAGTCCAAGGCAGCTTATTACTATTAGTTTTAAAACAGGTAATTCCCCCTTTAGTCTAGCAAATCACTCTTACTGCCGGCTATTTCCAACACTTCCTATTCTAATTGGAATGAAGTCAAGAAAGAATAAAGTTTTCTGTCTCTCAATCCAGAGACTAGAAGGTAGCAAGATATCAGTTGGTAATTATAATAATGCCAAGGATGTCTAAATTGGCAAGTTCCTAACCATATATGCATATATAATAATTTTTCTTGCTTTTACATTTTTTCAAAGGAAAAATGCATTGCCTTTTTACATCTAATAACTTAAAAAATCTATAAAGTAACAAAAGTATCAGCCTTTCTAAAATTAGTTCAGAGTAATAAGGCTATTTACTATTCATTATGTTAATAATAAGGACATACTAGAATAGGAATATGCTTAAGTGTACCCTTAGTGACCTGAATTAATTTGCCTAGTTAATTTGTATAAACATCTGTTATCAAAGAATACTTAGCACTAGATAAGAGATTCCATTAAGTAAGACTAGCGTAATAAGTGAAGTAATGACATAAGTTTTAGATTCCTTTGAGGGTTATATGTGGCTAAAGAGACATTGTTTTTACCAATATTATTTATTATTAGGCCATTTTAAGTGGAAGAACAGCATTAGGTTCCTTGTGCCTACAAGTATGTAGGATACCTCAATGTGCCTCATTCTGTCTAATCTATATCTGAGTAATTCTAACTATGCATTATTCTCTCTAAAAATAATGACTTCCTTATTAATAAGTTTCCCTGGTCATAATTCATCCTTCACCTTGTATATTTCTGTTGTCTCTTTGACCCCATTTGGGGTTTTCTTGGAGTGGCTTGCTATCTCCTTTCCCAATTCATTTTACAGATGAGGAAACTGAAGCAAACAGGGTTAAGTGAATTTCCCAGAATCACAAAACTAGTAATCTAATTTCACATTTGAACTCAGGTCTTTTTGACTCCAGGCCCAGTACTCTATTATTCACTGTACCACCAAGCTGCTCATGTATATTTTAGTCTAACTGTACCTCCCATGTTTTAATCAAGACCTCTTAGCATTTGTTCAGGTGATAGACTTTGAAAAATTAATTGGCTTACTGTCAAGATTAAGTCTAATATATGTGTGTTATTTGATTATAGGCATCTTTGCAGTTTGCAGAATGTCAAGACATAATCCAGCGTCAGGAGCAAGAATCAGTAAGATTGAAACTACAGCACACAATAGATGTAAAGGTAACATCTTTATTTTAATTCACAGCTTAACTCAATAATATGTACATTTTTCCCATCAATTTTTATACCTTCATATTTTGGAGATAATTTTTTTTCATTTAAGAATATTTTTATCATTAAAAAATTATACCTCTTTCAAAACAAGTAAAACTTGCATATCTAACATAGTTTACATATCTAACATATTAAGTATTAAAATCTATTATATTTTGTTTAGCTAAAATGTTTCTTAAGTTGTAAAAATAATCTCTTATTACAAAAAAATCACAAAGCTTAATAAATATGAATTGCTTTTACAAAAAGCAAGAGCTTCCTGCCTTTTAGACTGCAACTTCAGTATTATGGGAAAAATGACAGGAATAAAAAAATGCTGATTGACAACTAACAATTACCTGCTTTGAAAAATAGCAATACAAAGTTTTCTAAGATAGCTTTTTGATATTCTAGTTGATCCCTAGCAGCAAAAATAATTATTCCATACAAAAAAAGAACTTCAGGGTAACTTCTCTTAGTGGTTAGTTGTGGATAAGTTCCCATTTTTGGTCAGTGATGTTGTAGGATTATAAAGAGAGTGAAATAGCAAGGATTTATACTTCAAAGCAGTCTGGAATTAATCAAATGATCTACAGATTTGTATTGGAAAAAAAACTTGTTTATGGTCAGTTTGTATAATAAAAAAAATGTGATTACCTATTTTACAATTAAATAATTTAAAAAAACCAATTAAATAATTTGATGTATTTGTGCCATAGCAATGAGTAAAGCATGACACTTTGTATAAATTAATTAAGCATTATATGAAATATGTAAAAGATGAAACAGATGTTAAAATTTTATGATGCTCTTAAATTCATGTAATGTTTTTTTTTTTTTTTGGTTCCTTTCCAAATTTAAAATTCAGTACTTTAAGTCATAGGCATTTTTGCAAGTGCAAAATCAAGCTCTAGAACAAGATTATATTAAATCATAAAATCTGAGGAAATGCAGATAATGCTCTGCAAAATAATGTCATTCTATTTGCATTGATAGTAATTATTAATGATAGTATTGGTTACAAAAATAACACCTAAGTACCAATTCAGAATGCATAAATGTTCTTTTTTAAATAAATTTTTAAAAAAATATTATTTTTTTTAACATTTAAAAAAACATGAGTCCCAAATTTTTTCCCTTTCTATCACTTTTTCTCCACCCACTGAAATGGCAAGCAGTACAGTATTAATTACACACATGAAATCATGTAAAATGTATTACCATAATAGCCAAATCAAAAAAAGGACAGAAAAATAAAGAATGTGAAAAAGCTATATTGCATTTTGCATTTAGAGTTCTTTCTCTGGAAATGGATTTCTTTTTTTAATTTTTATTTTATGATGAATCCTTTGGAATTATTTTAGATCACTGTATTGATCAGAATATCTAAGTCTTTTACAATTGATCATTATTACAATATTGCTATTACTGTATCCACTTATCTGGTTCTGCTCACTTTGCTTTGTCTCAGTTCACATAAGTCTTCCTATGTTTTTCCGAAACTATTCTGCTTGTCATTTTTATAGCATTATACTACTGTATATATAGCATTTCATCACAATCACGTGCCACAAATTGTTCAGCCATTTCCCAAGTAATGGGCATCCCCTTACTTTCCAATTCTTTGTCACCAGAAGAAGAGCTTTTGAAAATAGTTTTGCACATATAGGTTCTTTCCCTTCTCCTTTGATTTTTTGGGGGATAAAGCAGTGGTATTGCTAGGTCACAAGATATGCAGTTTTATATCCCTTTGGGCATAGTTCTATTTTTCCATTTCACAACTTTAATGTACCCATTTTCTTTCATCCCTTTCAGCATTTGCCATTTTTGATAGGTAAGAAGTGATACCTAAGAGTTATTTAAATTTACCTATCTCTGACTGATCGAGCAAGCACCTGAATATAGATAAGCTATGATTTCTTTTTTCTGAAAACTGCCTCTTTATATCCCTTGACAGTTTATCAGTTGTGGGATGGTTCTTATTTTTGGGAATTTAACTTAGTTCTCTAATAAATTTGAGAAAGAGGCCTCTTTCAAAGAAAGATTTTAAAATATTACTTCATTGTCTATGGTAACTTTTAGCAAAATGTCATTTCCCTGATTATTTCTTTTAATTAGGGCTCTTTCTGCTTTTGCTTTTTCTAAGACAATGAATGCTACCCTGCTTTTTTAACTTTAGCTACAGCATAATAGATTCTGCTTTAACCTCTTATTTTAACTTTGTAAGTCTTTCTATTTGTGTCTTGTAAACAATGTATTGTTGGATTCTGGTTTGTAACCTATTCTGCTACTATTTTATATGTGAGCACCTCCCATTCCTATTTATAGTTATGATTACTATGTGTTCCCCTTTATTCTGTTTTTTGTTTTATTTATACTTCTTTATTTATTCTGCCCTTCTTCAAAAATCTGTTTTGCTTCTGCCCACTAATTTCCTTAATTTACCCTCTCTTGGATTATTCTCCTACTTTCTTTCATCCTCTTTCTTCTCCCCATCTCCCATAAGGTAGATTTCTATACTCAACTAAGTATATGTCTGTCTCTGTGTGTTTATATGCATGGACATATGCATAAATATATATATATATATATATATATATATATATATATATACACATACATACACACACAATCAGTGCCCACCACCCCACCCATTTTTTCCTCCTCTGTAAAAGTATGTAAGATACTTCCTCTATTCTATTTCTCTCTTTCCCTTTCTCCCAGTACCTCCCTCCTTTACCCCTTAGTTTTTTTTAGATCATTCCAACAAACTTAACTCATAACTGTGCCCTCTCTCTGTATAGACTAATTTCCTTAATAATAGTAAAGTTCTTAGGAATTACATGTACTGTCCCATATAGGAATATAAACAGTTTAACATTATTGAATCTCTTAGATTTTCTTTCATATTTACCCTTTTATGCTTTTCTTGAGTCTTGTGTTTCAAAGTCACATTTTTTATTCAGCTTTGATCTTTTCATCAGGAATGGTTGAAAGGTCTTAAAGATCCATTTTCTCCCCTAAAGCACTTTGGCTGAGTACATAATTTTTGGTTGTAATACTAGATCCTTTGCCTTCCAAAATATAATATTCTAAGGCCTCAAGTCCTTTAATGTGGAAACTGCTAAATCTTGTGTGATCCTGGCTGTAGCGTCATGATATTTGAATGGTTTTTATTTTCCTGTAGTATTTTCTCATTGACCTGAGAGCTCTTGAATTTGGATATGATATTTTTATTTTTATTTTGAAATCTCTTTTAGAAGGTAATCAATTGATTCTTTCCATTTCTAATTTACCACCTGGTTCTAAGATATCAGGATAGTCATCTTTGATAATTTCTTCAAATATGAGATACAGGCTTTTAAAAATTTATTATACATTCAGTTAGTCCAAAAATTCTTAAATTATCTCTTCTCAATCTAGTTTCACGGTCAGTTGCTTTCCTGAGGAGATACTTCACATTTAAAAAATTTTTTATCATTCTTTTCATTTTGTTTGTATTTCTGTTACCTTTCATTTTTTTTTAAGATACTATTTTCCTTCAGTGTTTTTTGCACTCATTTTACCAAGCTATTAATTCTCTTTTCATAATTTTCTGGTATCACTTTCATTTGCCCCCACCCCTATTTTTCCTCTATCACTATTATCGCTTTAATGCTTTCAAAAATTCTTGTTGGGATTGGGTCCAATTAGCATCTTTCTTTGTGGCTTTGGTTGTGGGTATTTTTACATTGTTATATTCTTAATTTGTGTCTTAGTCTTTCCTGCCACAGTAGCTTTTTATAGTCATGGTCTTTTATTATTGTTGTTGTTTATTTGATCATTTTCCCAACCTATTTCTTGACTTTGAACTTTATGTTAAATTTGTGTCCTGCTCACCCGGGAGTGGAGAAGCTTCTGCCCCATGCTTCAGGCTTTGTTGTCCTGATGTTTTCAGTGCTACTTCTGGAGGTCTGCATGTTTTTGTTGCTTCTAACATGATATGATCCAGGAAGTGCTATGGTCATTGCTTTCCTGGTATGTACTCTAGTTTTTATTGAGGAAAGATCCTTACTACCCTGCAAGGGTAACAAGTGCTACTCTTAACTCTGGAACTTTGACTAGGTCCCTTGTTCTTCTATAACCACCTTACCAATGCTTTTCTCTGCCTTGGAATGGACACCTGGACCCCTACTCCCGTATGACCTACCACAAGTGTTCCAGGCTTCAACTATGACCCCAAACTGTATATAGAATTGCCGATCAGCACCAGTTGTGCCTTGTGCCAATAAAAGGTCACCTGTGATCTCTTTCTGACCAATTGTCCAATCCCTTTACCATTTCTAGGCTGAGAGCTCTTGAAGATGATGCTATGGATGATACCACAGCTGTCTCCCAGGGCCCACCACTGAGGCTCCTACTGCACTCAGGGTTAGTGCCCACCAAAGTGTCACAGATCTTTCCTGCCAATTTCCTAATTTGTCTTAGATTGGAAAAACTATCTCACCTGAAACCTTTATTGGCTTTGCTGCTTCAAAATTCAATTTGAGGCATTATTTTAAAGTTGTTTGAAGGGGAATAGAGATAATTCAACTGGGTTGCTGCCTCTAATACTCCAACTTGGCTCCATTCCACTTGAATCTAGATTTTTCAAATCTTGTCAAAGATATTTATCAAATTTTGACAAATAAAAGGTGTGTTTTTGCATTTTAAGTAATTCATTTTCTTTCTTTCAAGAGAAAATTATTACAATATGAAACTTACCAAATCAAATATAACAGGGCAGTCATCTTAGAAAAGGTAACTCTGCTCAGTTTTGGAGTTAGTCAAAAGCCAGGTAGACTGTATTAAATTAAATGCTATGAAAATTCAACCTTAGGAAGAGTCAGCAAATTTGAAATATCATTAACTTCTTCAAATATCGAAAACTTGATTTTGGATTACATTTTCATGTAATGTTAATTCCATTTGATTCCCTGTGTTTGGAAGGTATGTATCTTTCCATTTTTTTTTTTATCAAAAATTTCAGCCTCTCCCCAAGATAATGGGATATCTGTCTAATATACAGATATACTTCTTAAATAACAAATATGAACAAATGTATTAGCTGTTTGGAGAGAACCTGGTAGACCTTTCCATGTTTTATATCATAGCCACCATGAATCTTTACATTTGTTTCCTTTCATTGAAGTTGTTAACTCTTAAGTTTCCACATTTAATTAGTTAATTATCTCACTCCTGGGGGGCAGAACAAAGATGGTAGAGAAGAGGTAAGAGACTCATTGACCATAACTAAATTCTCCTCTAAACAACCTAAAAATAATGTCTCAAAACAGATTCTGGAGTGGCAAAGTGAAGTGAAACAATTTTCCAGCCCAAGATAATCTAGAAGATTGGCAGGAAAGGTCTGTTGTACTAGGTGTAATAAAGCACAGTCCAATGCAGGCAACACCTGGACAAGATAGCAGGGAGCTTTGGGAGCAAATTGGCAAAAGTGACTTCCATAGCTCTCAACCTACAGATGGTAAAGGGTTGAACAACTGGTCAGAAGGCAATTGCAAGGGTTCCTTTGCTGTTACTAGATACACAAATCTGGATTGCAGTCCTGCTTATAGTCCCAGGAGGAGGAGGAACATTAATACATTAGAGTTTGTAATCACAAAGAAGCAGGGGACCTGATCATAGTTCCATGGTGGAAAACAATGCTTGTGATCCTTCACAGACCATAGGACAAGCCAAGAAAATAGTAAACACACCTTTCCTTAGATCATGCCATTTTGGAAGAACTGAAAACTTGCAGACCCCAGAATCAGCTCTGAAAGTAGCTGTATAAAGCCCATGAAATTTGGAATAATGCCCTCTCTACCACAGGATCAGGGCCCATCTTTAACATAAAGATAACTAAGCTGGGAAATGAGCAAAACCTCCCCCAAAACATAGAAAATTACTATGGTGACAGGCAATATCAAAACATAAACTCAGAAGAAGATAAAAAGTCAAAACTGCTACATCCAAAGACTCAAAGAAAAATGTAAATTGGTTTCAGGCCTAAAACAAATTCCCAGAAAAGCTCAAAAAAGATTTAAAAACTTAATTAAGAGAGAGAGAGAAGAAAACTGGGGAAAGAAATGAGAATGATGCAAGAAAATTATTTTTTAAAAAATGAACAGCTCAGTAAAGCAGGTACAAAGGGTACTGAAGAAAAATATCACTTTAACACAGAATAGACCAAGTAGTTAAAAGAGGCACAAAAATCCACTGAAAACAACTCCTTAAAAAGCAGAAATAGTCCATTGGAAAAAGGAAGTACAAAAGCACCTTGTAGCAGATTCTTGAAAATTAGAATTGGTCAACTGAAAGCTAATGACTTCAGAAGTCATCAAGAAACAATGAAACAAAAACAAAAGAATTTTGCTGAAATTTGCAGAAAGCAGAAAGCAGAAGAAAATTGAACTATCTCATTGGAAAAAAACTGACCTTAAAGGGTAGATTGAGAAGAGATAATTTAAAAATTATTGGACTGTCTGAAAGCCATGATTAAAAAAAAGTCTAGACATCATATTTGAAGGAATCTGCTCTGATATTCCAGAACCAGAAAATAAAATGAAATTAAAAGAATTCAACAATCATCTCCTGGAAGAGATTCCAAAATGAAAACATCCAGAAATATTATAGACAGATTCCAGAGCTCCCAGGTGAAGGAGAAAAATATTGCAAGCAGCTAGAAAGAAACAATTTAAATATCATGGAGCCAGAATCAGCAAAACACAATATTTGGCAATTTCTGCACTAAAATATCAGAGGGTTTGGAATATGATATTCTGGAAGGCAAAGGAGATAACCATGAATCACCTACCCAGCAAAACTGAATATACTCCTTTGGGGGAAATGGCTCTTTAATGAAAAAGAGAACTTTCAAGCATTCATGATGAAAAGACCAGAGATAAATAGAAAATTTGATTTTCAAATACAAAGATTCAAGAAAAGCATAAAAAAGATAAACAGGAAAAATAATACATAAAGAATTCAAAAAAGTTAAACTGTTTACATTCCTATATGGGAAGTTGATATTTGTAACTCCTAATAATTTTCTCACTACTAGGTCAGTTAGAAGAATGAGGTATGAATTGAATATGATGGAATTCTATCTAAAAATAAAATTAGGGAATAAGAAAGAGAAATGTACTGGAGAAATGAGGAAATGTGAAGACCGTGTATTTTAAAATCAGCTGGAGTCAGGAATTCAGGTTAAGGGAAAATCGTCAATCTTTATTCTCAGTGGAGATGAAGAAAGATCGGAGGTGGAAGAGAATCGGCAATAGCAATGTGTGCAGCTGAGTCAAGAAGCTAGCTAGACCAGAAGCCACGAGACCAGCAGCCACCAGAATAGAATCCAGCCAGCAATTAAATTAAATAAATTTAATCAAAAGAGAAACTATATGTCAGCCATATTAATCTATACATTTTTAGACAATTTCAAGCAACTAGACAGTATAGGGTTGGAATATTGCTGTGGTGCAGGAAATGATGAACCAGTGGATTGAGAAAAATATAGAAAGGCATATACTTATGAAGGATGATGTTATCCACCTTCCTATCCACCTATCCACCAGAGAAGCAAAGTTCAAACAAATTTAGGGCAGTTTTATTTAAAAAAAATTTTTTTAAAATTTTTTATTTTTAATAGCTTTTTGTCATGCAGTTTTTTTTTATTTAATAGCCTTTTATTTACAGGTTATATGTATGGGTAACTTTACAGCATTAACTTTAGGGCAGTTTTAAATAGAATATGAATGTATATGTGTATATATGTGTATGTGTGTGTCCGTGCTTAATTATGGGATGTGGGGAGAGGAAAGGGGAAAAAATAAAGTAAAAAGGACATGGCAGAGAACAAAAGAATACCTACAAGGAAACAAAGAAAAGATGGTCAGCTCTGAATACAATGTGTCATATTTATTATATAGGCTTTTGGGCAATGGTTTTTTTTTTTCCTTTTTCTATTTTGTATTTAAATTTAAAAAATTTTTTTAAATAGAAAAAAAAAAACATGTCATCTCCAAATTGATAGTCAAAGGATAAAAACAAGCAGTTTTCAGACTAAGTAATGAAAATTATTTATAGTCATATTAAAAATGCCCTAAGTTACTATTGATTAAGAGAAAAGGAAATTAAAATAAGTCTGAGGTATCACCTCATACTTATCAGTTTGTGTATTATGACAGAAAAGGAAAATGACAAATATTGGAGGGGATGTGAGAAAATTGAGATATTAATCCACTGTGGAGGTATGAACTGATTCAGACATTCTGGAGAAGAATTTGGAACTATGTTTAAAAGGTTATAAAATTGCATAGCTTTTGACCCAACAATATCACCACTTGTTATATATCCCAAAGAGATGAAAAAAAAGGAAAAATATCTATATGCACAAAAATATTTATTATAATAGTTCTATTGTGATGACAAAGAATTAGAAATTTAGAAATTAGAAATTTATGATGGCAAATAATCTATTAACTGAGGAATGGCCAAACAACTTGTAATATATAATTGGGATGGCATATAAGAAATGATGAATGGGATGTCTTCAGAAAAACTTGAAATGATTTACATGAATTGATGCAAAATGAAATGAGCAGAACTAGGAGAATATTGTATATATTAATAGCAATATTGTGTCATATACAATGTAGCTATTCTCAGCTAATTTAATGAATGATCCAAGACAATTCCAAAGGACACATGATGAAAAAATGCCATCCAGCTCCAGAGAAAGTAGTGATGGAGCCTGAATATAGATTGATGCATACTGTTTTTATTTAATTTTCTTGGATTTGTTTTTACCTCCTTTCTTTTGCAACATGACTAATATGGAAATATGTTTTGTGTTACTGCACATGTATAACCTATAATTTGGAACTCAAAATTTTAAAAATGAGTATTCAAAATTGTTTTCACAAGTAATTGCGGAAAAAGAAAACATTAAAATAATTTTAAAAAATTACCCTACTTCCTAGCTTCATGACCTTTATTAATTAATATTAAATAATATCACATTATTTCATCAATATTTTGAGATAACTGCTAAGGCTTATTCCTTTCACAGTGCTTGGCTTCTTGAGCCAAAATAAGCCTCTTGTCTCCTGAAATTGTTTTTGTAAATGAAATAATAGTCAATTTAATTTTTTCAATGGAATCAGCTATAAAATGTTCCTATTGTATTCTTTGGTTCTTGCTGTCCCGATAAGAGATTTTACAATAAAAGCCATTCCCTACTTTGTGTTAAGAAGTCTTTGTCTATAATTTTCCAGTGCACTCTGTATGCTTGTCTAACACATCAACTGCAGCTACATTTGAATTCATAGGATTTGGAGATTTCTTCTTAGTGGTTATAATAACTGTTTCCCAAGAGTAGATGAAAATGGATTCTGACACCAGAAGTCTTCATGGTACCAACAACCAGGAACAAGATGTCTGGCCAGTGTGAAGTAGTGTTCCATCAGGGAGGATCAGGGACAAAATGGGGATACCACCACTTTTTCCCAATGCTGACAACCTGGAAATAATTTTGAATATTTCTATTGCTGCCTTAAATTATTCCAAATTACATTATGATAAAAGATTGCATTTTGTAAATAATGAAACATTTTCACATCTAGTCAAGACTACTAAAAAGAAAGAGGAAACATTCTTCCTCTCTCATATACACTACCTAACCTTCATCCCTTAGCTTCACACATATGGATCTTTGGAAGAACAAAACAGAATTTTTTTTCCTTTGATTCATACAATATTTAAATGGTAGACTCTTGGAGTCAGATGGGAGCTCCTTGATTACCTGCAATATTCTTGACAGTTGATCATCTCTCCTCCAAGAAAGGGAAATTCATTACCTACACAAGTAGCCATTTCACTTTTGGACTTTAATTTTGCTTTAATTGTTAGAAAATTTCTCCCTCAAATCCATCCAAATCAACAAATTCCACACTCTTGTTCCTAGTTCTGTGCTCTGTAGAAACTTTCTGGCTCTTGGCTGGGTATGCTTCAGCACCTTAGGTGAGATGATGTAGTCCCTAGATATTGCTTTATAATGTTAGCTCTCTGCAAAATGGTATAAAAATCCAAAAGTAAATAGGACAAGATAGTAGCACTTTCCTTTGCCCATATTGAGCTCAGATCTCACACTTCCTACAGATATCTGCTGCTCTCTTAGGTCAGTAGAATTTATTTCATATCAACTCTAGAGTTTTCTCATGATCCAAGTATCTAAAATTGACATATATTGTTTTCATGACCATAAGAAGGCCTTGTTTATTTTGTACATTATATTGAATGTTTGGGTCTCATATAATACTCTCTCTTCCATTTTCTCAAGAGTAGGATACCCTTTGCAGAATGGAACTTGGGTCATATCACTATTTTCTTTTGTCTGTATCACTTCTCCTAGACCTTTATTATAAGGGTAATCCAAAGACAGCCAAGACACATATTAATGCCTCTAGAGCATTAATTTGATTATGCTGACAAGAGTCTGACTTCCTTAGAGTAACTTAAAAATCAATCATGAATGGGCTTAATATATCAATTTTAGGGGTTAAGTTTTGTGATATTAAAAAGAATTATATTCATATTCTTATTAATGCTTGATATTTTATAGCATAAAGTTTAGTTGGGTTTTAATTTTTTTGTATTCAAAAGGCCAGAAATTATTCAGAATATTTTGCCTATCTGTATCTATATTAATATATAGGAACTTCAGAATCCAGGCTATACTTCAAGTTCTTCAGTGAAACAGCGCCTTATACCATCATTGCCTACTTCCCGACCCCACTCTGCTAATTTACCAACTTCCCAGTCTGCCATCAGCTATGTATCTCACGTAAGTACCTTTTCTAATCCTGTGGCAAAAAAGAGAATGTACATATGCAAGTTTATCTGGAGACATTTTCCATTAAAAAATATGTATGCATGTACATGGGAATTATTCATTTTAATTGCTAGGTTGTAGAGGTAGATATTTTTCCAAAAAAAAATTGTGAAGATATTGTGTAGTACATGGTGTCTTGATAGTACTTTGATTTGTGTCAGTTAAAGAGCAGTTTTTCTACTTTCCTCTTCCGGTTATCCATCTCTCTGATGTCATCATTTATCCCTTTCTGGTAGCACAGTGTCATCTTCAGAGGCCTTGGGGTTCTGTGGCTTGAAATCATGCATCACCAGGAGAATTAAGTTGTAAAAAAGATGGGAAGTTATTTCAGGGAGAAACTTTGGAGTCATTACAATCATCGTGCACTTAGCTAAAAAACAATTCTTCCCCTTTTCTCCTTTTCAGTTCTAGTCCCAGTTCATTGTTCACACTCAGTGGATGATTCATATGTACACAGACAGTGTTTTTCCAAGGTAGATATGATGGGAACTGAGTGTCTGGACACTGTTTGGACAACAACCACTCCTCTTGTGTTTGATTTTATTTTCCTGTGTACATAGTTGGGCTGAATACTTTTATGTGATTATGAATCTCCTATAGGAGGCTCTGCAGTGATTCAGGGTTTGAGATAATCATAATTTATATCATTCAGTCTAAAAATAAGCATTTACTAAAGGCTTACTACTCAATATGCCAGGCACTATGCTAAGCACTAGGGATAAAAAAAGACAAAAATATGGCCCTTACCCTCAAAGAGCTCACAGTCTTATGGGGAACATACAACTGTGAACATATAAGACATATACAGTATAAATGGAAGATAATCTCAGAGAGAAGAGACTCATGGTGGTGGAAAGGCGTAGGGCTAATGAAGGTCATGGGCGGATACAAGAAATAACAAAAAGTAAGTATAAAATAGTGTAGAATAGGATTCACCTAAAAAGGTTGGCAAGATATTTCTTAGAGTTTTACAAATTTAATCAAAAGAACTTTAACCCAAAAGAAAAAAAATACTCATGTATATCCATCACACTGGATACCCCAGCCTGTAGCTATATTGCAAGTACAAGAAGAGCACTAGACATGGCCAAGTGATACCAGGGGGGAAGATACAAGAAAGAAGCCAGTGGGAGAGTCCTTGATCTCAGCTGTCTATGTACAAGTGTACAAATTAGAACAAGCTATAGGAGCTACAGATCCCCATACAAGGAAAGAGAATTAGTGGGATGAACTCCATAATTGAAATGCCACTCTAGAAGAGTGTTCCCCCCAACTTCTTTATAAAAAAGAGATAAAAGGGGATAAATAAAAGGAGAGAATAGAGTAGCATTGTATTTTATTTTTTCTGTTGAGGCTTTGTATGTTTTTTATTTAGCATTTAATTTCCCCCTAATAATATGTAAAAACAATTTTTAACATTCCTTTTAAAAAAATTTTGAGTTCCATATTCTCTCCCTCCATTCCCATCCCCATCCCCATCATTGAAAAGACAAGTTTGATATAGTTTACACATGTGTAGTCACACAAAACATATTTCCATATTAGTCATGTTAGCATTGTATTTTTAATAAGATATACTTAGTGAGGAGATCCAGAAACCAGAAAAAAGCAACATAGTGGGAGAGACTCTTTGGGTAAAGGTCAATCAATAGATGTATACCACATGCTACCTGGATAGAGAAAGGAGACAAATGAGGCATTTAGGAACAGATCCTCAGCCTGAATTTGGGCTGTTAGGGTTGGTGAGGCTCAGATGAAAGAAAAGTTACAAAGCCCTTTGCAATGTAAATACCAGTTGGCTTTTTTTTTATTAGTCTCCAATATGGTGATGATATCCTTCCCTGAGTCTTCCACTGCACCTTTGCAAAAGTCAAACGGTGTTTACAAAGCATAAAAGACTGTGCTGGTATTTAATTAATAAGCAGGTGGGAAAAAATGTGGGCACTCAATGTTTTGAGCTTAATCTGCATTATTAAAATTTTCTTAAGTCTAGACTGCCTACAAAACAATAAATCAAGCCCTGATCTGTAGATTACTGATTTCTAAATTGTATGTGCTCACAATGAAAATGAAATACTCTTCCAAACTGGTTAGAGCTGACTCCAGCACAGAGCCTCTGGATCTGCTGTAGGGATAGACTTCAGATGCTTAGACATTTCCTAGATGAAAGCTTGAGAAGCTAATAACTTCTCCACTTGCCTTCAATGATACATGGAGGGGTAGGCCTGGGCAAACCAAAGAACTATGTCATTGTTAAGAGATTTGTGAAAAGAAGTGGAAAGTGGGGTAGCAAAGGTTTTGAGATAAAGAAAAGGGAGAAGAAGGAACTCATGGTGAGTGTCCACCATTTCTTCAGTAAAGAAAGAAGTGAGCAACTATTTAATGAGATGAGGGAGAAAGGAATTATGGGAGACTTTAGGAAAGATAAGATTCAGAATAACTTTTGTTGGGGGTGAATTGAGGAATCTATGAGAGAGGAATAAAAGGATGCCTTATTGCAAACAGTCAAAGTTGAAGCTAAATAACATGAATTTGATGGCATGGTCATGATCCCATTAAGCTCTGTTCTGCAGCCTGTGAAGGTGAGGATTGTCCAGGGGATGACAGAACTAGAGGGCAAGGGATTTAAAAGTAGAAGAAAGGAAATAACAAATATCAGAAAAGTCTGAAAGGTGAAAAGGATAGAGTATGGGGAAAGGGAATAAGCTAAGTAGAGGTTGTGGTCAAATAGAGAAGAGTCTTGAGTTTTTGAATGCACAGTGGTGAGTTCCAGGATGGAGTAAAGGAACAGATCATAGACTTAAAGGAGATTGAGGAACTAAGATTTTCAGAAGCTTTACATTTGTGTTTGAAAGCAACTTGTTTTCCTAAATAGGTTAAAATATTCCTCTTATAATATTGTTCACACTACACTTTTGCTGAGCCCTTTTTGCCTTGCTAACACAAAAGTAAACTCCATAAGCAAAGCCTGAATAGCAATATGCAGACTACAGCATTTGGTCTTGATCATACCATGACTATAGCAATATAAATGGAAAGATCCCTTCACCCTCTAAAAAACAACAACCACCACCTTGAATTCCTCACATTTATAAGTAAGAAAATGCAGAGGTAGAGAACAAAGAATAGGAGCTCTTTTATATACCTTCTAGCAGTGTTGGTTTTCTTGACCTGTTTTTTTTTCTTTTTAAAATAAAGAGAAAGGTATAGTTTATTGAATAGAGGAAATCTATATTAGGACATCTAAGTAATGGAAAAACAAAAGAAGATATCAACATTTTTTAAAAACTAAACTTCAAACTATAAATTCTAAATGAGTCAATTTCAAATGAATGAGTGTTTTTTTTTTAAAGAAACTTTAGATAAATGATTTAAGTTTGAAATATTTGAATAGCAGATATATACCAAACAATTTTACAAAATTATATCACTGCTGTAAAAAGGAAGAATGCAAAAAGTTTATCATGTAAAAAATGGACTACAATTAGTAAAAATTTATAAATTCTTGAAGAATATTTCTAATTTTGGTGGGTTTTTTTTAATTCACTCTTTTAAAAGTTTGTTTTCCCTGGTTATATGTAGAAAAACATCTTTTTATTTGGTTATACGTGTACATTCATTATTTTAAATGTATTTCCTTATAAATCATGTTGGGAAAGAAGAATCAGATCAAAATGGAAAAACCACAAGAGAAAAAAAAACAAGGAAAAGAAAAGTGAACATAGCATGTATTGCTTTACATTTAGACTCTGTAGTTCTCTTTGTATGTGGATAGTGTTTTCCATCCAAAGTTTATAAGGATTGCCTTGGATTATTGAACTAGTGAGAAGAACCAAGTCTGTCATAACTGATGATCACATAATCTTGCTGTTGCTATGTACAATCTATTCCTGGTTCTGCTTGTTTTGCTCAGTTCATGTAAATCTTTCCAAGCCTTTCTAAAATAAGTTTGTTCATCATTTTTATTAGAACAATAATATTTCATTACTTTCATATGTGATAACTTATTCAGCCGTTTCCCAATTGATGGATGTCTAGTAATTTTCTAATTCTTTGCCACTACAGAAAGAGCTGCTACAAACATTTTTGCACATGGGGGTCCTTTTTCTTCTTTTATGATTTTTTTGAGGGATACAGACCTAGTAGAGCATGGCTGGATGAAATGGTTTGCCCAATTTTATAGCTCTTTGGGCATAGTTCCAAATTGCTCTCCAAAATCATTTCACAACTCCACCGACAATGTCTTAGTTTCCCAGTTTTCCCACATGCCCTACAACACTTATCATTATGATAACTTTCCTGTCATCTTAGCCAATCTGAGAGGTGAAGTGGTTCCTCCGTCTTGTTTTAATTTGTTTTTTGTTTTTGTTTTTGTTTTTGCTGAGGCAATTGGGGTTGTGACTTGTCCAGGGTCCCACAGCTAGGAAATGTTAAGTGTCTGAGATCAGATTTGAACTCGGGTCTCCCTGACTTCAGGGCTGGTGCTCTACACTACCTCGATGCACCAATTTGTATTTTTCTAATCAATAATGATTTAGAATGTTTTTATATGATTATAGATAGCTTTAACTTTTTCATCTGAAAATTGTTCATCCTTTGACCATTTATCAATTGGAAAATGACTTGTATTCTCATAAATTTGATATAATTTTTAATTTTAAAAATGAGGCCTTTATCAGAAAAACTGGCTGTAAAAATTTTTTTCCCAGCTTTGTGCTTTCCTTCTAATGTTGGATATGTTGGGGTTTTTTGGTATAAAAGCAAATGGACTACCAAAAAATGAGCTATATATAATCAGTAAAACTTTTATATAGGGCTAATTTTTTGAAAAATAGTTTCATCATCTATAAAATGAGGGACCCCACATAACCCCTGAGGTTTCTACCAGCGCCCAAATTCTATATTTCTGATAAAAGCAATTATTAATCTCTATTTTAAATACTCTAATTCTTTAGCATACACACACATACATATATTCAGATCACTATAATTAGCAACATCTTTATTGGTGGGGATGTACCTATCTGGAAGGTATAGAGAGTTAACTCATTATAATCGCTATGTAAACAATTGTTATAATTCAGATACCAGCCAAAGTTGCTATCCTGAAAGAAGACCCTACAAGGGACTTAAAACAACTTCTTCATGAGCTGAGAAGTGTCATCAATGAAGAGCCCTCTGTGTCTCTGCCTAAGAATGATGGTGACATTGGAAGACCCTCCACTGGAGGAGCCATTCACAAGGGAGTGTAAGATGCATGTGCTTTTCACCTTTCCAAAAATCAGACCCTGCTTGAGTGGTTTGCTGCTCAGGTTGCCTGTGGGGTTCTCTGTGAAGAGTTTTGGCTGGTAATGATGTCTGGGAATAACAGGGAAAGGAGGAGATGAGAAAGGAGAGCACAAATATAAGAAACCTCTCTTTTAGGAAAAAAGATCATGATGGTCAAAAAAGATTGTAGCCTTAGATAATTCATTCCAAGAGAGCACTTTACAAAGCTGTTTTTAAAAATATCAACCCTTTGAGTTAGGTAGTGCAAGTAATAACTGTTTGACAGATGACGAAAATTGAAGCTTAATGAGTTTAGATAACTTGCCCTATCATACATTTAGTGAATGGAAAAGCTAGAACTTTGCTCACTCCTCTGTTCTCAGAGAATTTTATAAGCATCTTGTGTACTTACTCTAGTCTAATTTGTGTTATAAGTATCTATGCATCTGTTTTGTAGTCCTGCTTTGTCTTATTTATGTTGGTGTCTTTTCCAGTATAAACCTAGTGCATTGCACACAGCAGGAACCTAATATTTGCTTGATTAATGAATAAGGCAATGCTTATCTACTTTTGATAGATGGTTGGTCAATGTTTAAGAACCAGCTCTCCAAATCAACACGCTTTTAAATTTAATCTACAAGATTGTTATTTTCTCAGTTGTTTTTTAAAATCTAGATAACTAGCAAGTCAATCAAGGCCTGTTTTGTGTTTGCAGATTTTTGAGGTGTAAATGTTCAAGCTGCATCTTTAGGGAGAACAGACCTCAACCTACCCTAGATTCACCTCCCTCAGTCAATTAAGTTAGTGTCATGGCTCTTAGCCCTGGTTCCATTAACAAATAACTACTTTCCTCAGGTTTTATGCTACTCTAGCATTTAATCTATTTACGACAAAATCGAACTCTGCAGGCCTTAAAGTAAAGCAATATAGTAAGCATGAACAGAATAGGGGTAACTTGGAGAACTCGGAAAAGATTTAGCTGCTGCCCTGAAGGTTTTTATTATGAATCCCTGAAGGCTTCTGGGGATGAGAGGCTTTCTTTGCAAACTTTACTTTGAAACTTACTTAATGCTTCATAGGAAGGTTATATTCATATGAGAAATTGGGGGATTTAGAAACTATCAGGAACACTTCTGATCTTCTTCATACCAATAACTTTGGGGTATATTTGTCCCTACAGAGATGATGCAGTCAGAGATTCACTTACTGATTCTAAACTGAGAACAGAGATGTTCAACAGGTAAGAAAAACTGGAGTTTCTGAATGTAGTTTATAGGGCCAGAATTTGGAAAATATCAGCCTAGCAGTTGAGCTTATATTCCCTCCCTTTCCCCCTACCCTGATCCTCCCTACCACGTATTTTGTTTTTAGCATTTTGATTTATTATTTTTTAAAACATTCTTTTCTTTTTAAATTTTGAGTTCTAAATTCTTGCCTTACCTCCCATCCCCTTCTCACCCACTGAGAAGTCAAGCATTAGGATATCAATTAATTATACATGTGAAATCATACAAAAAAACCATATTTCAGAAAAAAAACCCTGAGAAAATAAGTGAGAAAATTATACTTCATTTTGCATTCAGAGTTCATAAGTTCTCTCTCTTTTCATCATGCATCTTTTGGCATTGTCTTGGATTGCTGCATTGATCAGAGTAGCCAAGTCTTTTCACAATCCATCATCATTTCATCATTGTTATTACGAGCACGATGATTTGGTTCTTCTCACTTCATTTTGTTGGTTTTTCTCACTTCACTTTGCATCACTTCATATAGTCCTTACCATGTTTTGGGATCAGTGTTTTTGAATGAATAATTTGTAAGGCATTTATCTTGTAAATTTAGTTAATTGAAAGAAAAGTTGTTGATAAATGAAAAGGAGTTTTTTTTTTTTCACTGAAATCTATAAAAATGACTGTTTTCTCATCTAAATTGGAATCATCTTGCTAGAAAGTTATCATCTGACTTTTAAGTTTTCCTGATTGCCTTATTTTAAGCAAATAACTGATTTAGGCATTGGGATAAAAACCTAAATAAGGAACAGATTTTATGTCAGAAAACCAGGGTTCATATGCCATCTCTGTGACTGTGGCCAAGTCTTTGGACTTCAGTGTTCTCACCTCCTTTATGGACTTAATAGGAACTTTTGAGCTGGTAGGAGGGAAAAAACCTTATAAATCATAAAGTGCTATATACATGTCATTATTATCATCATACCACCTGGTGGGGGAAATAAGACAAGGTATATCGAGAACTAGAATGTACATTAGAAAGTGATAATTCCAAGTAGTGAAATACTCAAAATATTCAAGTAGTGGGAAGAGCATCAGAAGGAGGAAGACTATGTGGAGGAAGTGACATAGAGCTGACCTTGGTGACAAGTAGCATTTATACAGGGATAGCTGTGAAAAGTGTCCATTCTAGACACAAGCAAAGTAAAGAGACAAAAAGACAGGAAAAGATCAGGCAATGGTGAATGGTGCAATTTGGCTAGGGGTGCACGGAGATTGTGGAGTGAGAAACAAGATTCATGAAGCAGGTTGGATCCACATTGTGGGGGCCTTCAAATGTCAGACTGAGGAATGGGCTTGAGAAGGTAGAGGCGGCAACTTGTATTACCTTCATATCTCACCCAGAGAAGTACAATTCTAGTCACTTTGTAGATGAGCTGAATCCAATAGAAGAGGAAATTACTGAAAATTTGGTGTAAGGGGAATTATGTAAGACGTATTCTGTATTAATAAGGTTATATTAAAAGCACTATAAACTTTGATCAAATAATTTCATCTCTTCACCTTGCCTCAGTGAGTGGCTTCCTCAGTTTCTTAACTTGTAAAATAAGAGGATCAGAATTGATTTATCTCTAAGATTCTTTTTAGTTCTAAATATTTCATTCTGATTTGGGAGCAAGAAGAAACTGCAGTTAGAGAATTAGGAGTAAGGAGGTCATTACAGTTGTCCAAGCAAAAGGTAACAAGAGCTTGAATTAAAATTATAGCTGTAGGAATGAAAAATGAGGAATTGATAGATGGAAAACAGTCTGGATAAAGAATGGTCTTGCTTTGACAAGCCCAAGGAAGTTAAATTATTTAAATGGCTGGGGTGTGGGGCAACTAGGTGGTGCAGTGGATAGAGTACCAACCCTAAAGTCAGGAGGACCTGAGTTCAAATCTAGTCTCAGACACTTAACACTTCCTAGCTGTATGACCCTGGGCAAGTCACTTAATTCCAATTGCCTCAGAAAAAAAAAAAGGCTAGTGTGTTGGGGTGAGTTGAAGATGTAATTCAGCTCCAGATAAATATGTTATAGTTCACTCCTAAACCAAACTTCACAAGTTCAAGATGGGGAAGATATAATTAGTCAGGGAGAAGGTATTCATATAATGTGTTGATGGAAACTCTAGAAAATGGCATCCTCCAAGAAGAGCATATGGAGAGAAAAGGGAAAAGGAAAGAGGGGGAGAACTTTAGAATTACCCACATTCATAGGAATGGGAATAGGAAAATGAAACAAAAGAAGTAATAAGTAGGAAGAGAAATATATATATATATATATATATATATATATATATATATATATATATAGTTCAGTATCATAGAAACCACAAAAAGAAAGATTTTCCTTAAGAAGGCATGAATGGGGTTGTCATTGGTCACATTAGTTCCCAAGTCAGTCAGAAAACATTTGTGAAGTGCCTACTGTGTGGCAGGTACTATGAGAAGTGCTGGAGATATGAAGAGGGATAAAAGACAGCCCATGTCCTGAAGCAGCTCACAATCTAATGGGGGAGACAATATCAAAAAGTTAGGTACCGACAAGATGCATATAGGATTAATGAAATAATCAGTGGCAACGAGGCACTAGAATTAAGGAGAATTGGGAAAGATTTCCTGCAGAGCAAAGTCAAGGAGGATGAAGAGTGAACAAAGGTCATTGATGTTGGTGATGGTTATCACTACTGACCTTGGAGAGAGCAGATTCAGTGTAGAACAAAGCTTCTTAAACTGTGGGTTGCAAACCTATTTGGTGTCATGTAACCATGAACATGAAGGTCATCAAAAATTTGGCAACAGTAAAAAGTTTCTGAACACAACAACCAAAAATTAATCAAAAATCAAACACATAATGAACCAAGGTGTTTCTGGCAAGTTTGGCCATGTTGCATCACTTAACATCACTGCAGCATTAGTTCTGAACATACAACATGTACACTTTGCATTGTGCATGCATGAATGCTGCCAGAAACACCCCAGCTCAGATTCAAAATGGAGCTGCATAAAAATTTCTTGGGCAAAAAGGGGTTGCAAGTGGAAAAAATTTGAGAAGTCCTGGAGTAAAGGAGGATCTTTCTACATATTTATTTGTGCTTACAAGGTAAACTAAGCCTGAGCATCCCCAAAACAAGGCTGAGGTAATAAGACTTAAAAACCACTTCACCAAATCAGAATCTCTTAATTGAAAAGGATTTCATTTAGTTCTTAGATGGCTAGGAATCTTCTCTATTACATTCAAATTTGTGGTCATCCAATCTCCATTTGAAAACCATTGAGGAACAATTTCTGAACTACCTCCTAAAATAATTGAGTCCACTCCACTTTTGAATAGGGGTAGGCCTTAATCACTATAAATAATAAATCCCATGAAGTGATAGAATTATTTAAATTCACACTGCATATTTGCATTGGACTGGAACCAATGACCATATTTTAAATAATTATAACTGTAAATAGTGACTTTGAATACATACATCATTTTATGGGATTTACTATTCCCATTAATTAGAACTTAGTTTTTCTTATTATTAGGAAATTTTTGCTTATGTGAATCTCAAATCACCTTCATGTTTCATCAATAGCCAAAGGAAATAATGGGGTCGGTAATCTAGAAATGTCACCAAGAAAGGAGAAATCTATGCCAGACACAGTATCCTACAAATTTATGGTAAATGAAAAGAGAAAAGATTGAATATAGACTGGATGGGTCTCCTCCCCACCTCATACACCCAGTGGTAATGTTTCATTGTTCTCCACTCAATCTTATTTAAATGAATTGTCTCACAAACCTTGGTGGAAATGCTGTTTCATTTAATATCTTCTTTCATCCCTTCCTGCCCCCTTTATTGACAGAAGCAGTTCAGTTAGAGAAACCCCTGACAGCACTAGGTCAAGTGAAACTTATAGCAGGTAAGAAGTGCTTATACTCAACATTTCCTTGAATTTCAAATTTTTTTGTGTTAAAATATCCTTCATTGATGTATAGACTGATTCTTCCAAGGGTAGCTGTCAGTATCCTCAGGGCTGACACACTGGTTTCAAGTTAGGCCTCCACTGGTGTACTTTCCATTAGTACTAATCAGCCAGCTCTCCATTAGCTTTTAGAAAGTTGTATTTATTGACAAGGTATGGTTTAACAGTTAGTATAAAACATCACTGTTGGCTAGGTGACACAGTAAACAAGAGTGCCCAGTCTAAAGTCAGGAAGGCTCATCTTCCTGAGTTCAAATCTGGCTTCACACATTCACTACCCGGGTGACTCTAACCAAGTCACTTTACTGTTTGCCTCAGTTTCCTTAGCTAGAAAATGAACCACAGAAGGAAATGACAAATTACTCCAGTATCTCTGCCAAGAAAACCCCAAATGGGATCATGAAGAATCAGACAGCTGAACAACCACAAACAAAACAGCCTCCCAAAGGCCTGGTTACATTCTTCCACAAACATATTTGGCACCTAAAGAAAAAAGAATAGGTTTAAACTTAAGATACAATGGTAATAGAGAACTTAATATGATCAAAAGATTAATTTACAACTTCTGGTTGTTGGAAGTCCTTTCTCAAGTCCATTGCAGGCCTTTCTAAATCTGTGTAACAAGTGACATTCCTTGGAGTGGCTTCTGTGTCTGTGTTGGTCTTGCTGGTTCTTGGTAAGTTTTTGGGATGGATGCTCCCTGCCACTGGTCCAGTCTCTCAACTAAGAAAATTGAGGAGAAAGAAGCCCTTTTCTTGTCTCCCTTTCCTCCTCTTCCCCTCGCTACTGGTTACATCAATAGCCTAGCCAGGATCTTCTGAACTGTAAGTCTCTACCACTGGATAGTTCTTCTGTTCATCTGAAGGATCACTGACATTTGTCCTCATAAAAGCCAGAATGAGGTGGGGGAGGGAAATAGATTGCGTGTTTGGATCTCAAGTCATCTGTTCCTTTCATGACCCAACAAGAGAGGAGTTCACATTTACTAAAGGATCACTGGGTATAGACAGTTTTGTTTACACATTTGAAAAATCTGTGTCTGTGGTTTGGCTGATTTTTTAGTTTCTCATCTTGTAAGAGTATTGTAAAGATGAATGAGAGGAGATGAGGAGGATGGAGTAGAAGTAAAATAGAAGTCCCTTTTAATAATGTTCTAAGGTTCTGTGAGATGTGAGGTATTTAAAGCTTTTATAAGACAAAAGGAAAATTTGTATTAACATGATTGTGTGATACAATGAGCCACATTTTGTCCACCCAGCACATAGCTTAAGTTCCTTCACTTAGCAGGCTCTCAATACATATTTGTGGAAGGGAGATGGGAGGGGACAGAGGAAGGAAGATCCTTCACAAATCTCTCTTTTCCAATATGGTGTGCACACTAAAGCATGAGGGAAGTTGTCCCTTTGTTCTGGTTATCACTTCAGATTGCAACTTTAGTTTGGCCCATCCTCCTATGAGATTTCCATTTGTGTCTTCCCTCAGAGCCTCTGAAGAGAATCTATTCTGTCCTAGAATCTTACATACTTTTTCCCACTAAAATAAAAAATTAAAAAAATAAAAAATCAGTAGAATCCAATAGCAAATTTTAGAAATATATTTAGACTAATATCAGAAATGAACACATAACTAAACAAAATTAACACAACAATGTACTTGAATATCACTATTTTCAAAATGCTATAGGGAAACTTGGTTGTAAATATGTGGGAGAATTAACTTGAATCCATACTTTATGGTATATATTGTAAAGAACTTCAGGTGAGTCATATAATTAAACACAAAGGAATACATACAAGTGTGTATGTAGCCATGTATATATACCACATACTTCATATTACATATTTGATTTGGTTGGTGTATGTATGTATTCCTCCATCCAGACATATCACAGTGCCTTAGTAGAAGATTTTGGGAAGTTGCTCTATCCAAAAAATTCATTCCATTGCATCCAACCAGGTGATGACCCTTTCTGAAGTTAATGAGGCTGGTCCATTGATGATTGGCATTTATTCCCAAACAGATCCAACATGAAAAATTCAGTCACAGACTGGAGTGGACAAACTTTATAATATCTACATATATGAACAGATAAATTGCACATCTATCAGATGCTTTCTTTACAACAAGCCTATGCAAATATTATCCCCATTTGTAGCCAGAGACAGTGACTTATCCCTGGTGACACAAATAGGAAGTGGGATTAGAAGCCTGATCATGTAGCTTAAACCCAGTGCACATTCCACTTGCACATTAGCAAAGATTGGAAGATAATTTGAAATGAAATAAATAGTTTTGAATGTTCAGGGGCTTCTTTTGGTTGTTGTTAAGTTGTTTAGTTTTCATAATAGTAATTTTTAAAAATTATATGCTTGGGAATCATTGAAAGAAATTGCTATTAATTTTTAGGCCTTAAAGATAATTCAGCATTGAATTAGGTTAATACTATCAGGAATTATCCAATAAATTTATTATTTTGCAATAAATATACAATATGTGCTTATAGTGGTGAATCTAGCTTTTAAAATTTGTATCAGTTAATTTAATCTATAACATGTTTGACGTCTTAAAAATAAAAGCTGAGTGGGTTTAAAGGATTTTTATGATTTATCTGTTTGTATTATCTAAGTTTTTTCATTAATTAATGGTCATAGATCTTTGAGATTCCATTTACTTATTTTATTTTTTAAAATCTTTTTTGTCTTTTTAAAATTATTTCTTTATATTGTGTCTCCTAACCTAAATCATTAAAATTTTATGTCATTGAAACATATAAAGATAACTGTATTGAAACAACTCTTCCCCCCCCCCAAGAATATATGTTGTCTAGGTTTCACAGTTTTATTTTTTACATTTCATAAAAGTGATATGGGGATTGAGTGCCAGCGAAGAATCTCCTAGGCAGCAACTCCTAGAACATGGTAGCTTTTTGCTTTGGTGATGTCTATTTTTTCTCAGTTCTACTGTCACTGACTACTTTAGTTCCTTTGGATTTGCTCCTATTAATTTTCATGTTATGCTTGCATGTTAAATGTCAGTTATTATTATTATTATTATCATTATCATTATTTTGCTTCCAGAGATCCTGCAACTTTACATGCTGGAGACCTGGAGGATACATCTACTACCTTCACTTTTCCATCAAGTGGTGAGTTCTCAGTGGGTATTTATAGAATATGCAAAGGGCCTGAGGAAATGTACTTTTTATTTTAAAATTTATTCTACTAATCAAAAAATCCATTTTTTATTACCTTAACACAATTTCATGAATTATATTACCTTGGTTTATTATTTGCTTATGAGAGTATTTTCCAAATTCAATTTATCCAGATATTCTGCATGAACAGGCCATTTGACCCAATTACTTTGTTTCTCATTAGATATATTCAGTTGAGCCTTGCATTTTGTTTCATATTATTTTTACTAAAAACAATAGAAAAATGTTTGAAAAACAAAGAAAGAAAGAAACAAAAAGTATTCAGTTAGGTTAGGGCTATTTGGGGGATATGTAGACCTCAAAAGTTCCCCCATCTGCACTTATCCCTCCTCTCTAGTTACTTAAGACATGGTAAGATAGATACCAAGTCACAGTCCAAGTATTCTGCTTCATGCACTGTGGCCCAGGGATTGTTCAGAGTAGGAACATACATGTTGCTGCTTCAGACTACAGTCTAGGACCTTCTTGTATTGTAGAGTGGAAGGGAGACAAGAGCCCATCCAGGTCCTAGTTGGTTGAGCTAATCGGTTAAAACTAGCACTGACCAGTCAGGTATAGGTTGAACACATCTTAGTCATCCTGGGACTTTACCAGAAAGAAGGAGGAAGAGATTTTGTTCTCTTTCTTGTACATTTTTATTTAATTAATATCTAAAGGTCCTTTAGTACAAAATTCCTTCATAAGACTATCTGAAGTCAAATTCAGTCAGAACTTATTAAAATATGTTTTCATTCAAGATACTAACTTTGTTCCAGTTAATTTCTAGATAATCAGTAAAAAATTAATGATGAAATATTTTCTCCTATTTAGCATCTTTTCTATAGATACCAATTTAATACATAATAAACATTACTTAGAATGATTTAAATTTTAAATTTGAGATGGGGATCAACATTTTGAAGTATTTTTTGAAAGTTGCTCAATTGTATAACTTCAATAAGTTATACTGAAGGCTTTACTTCTTTTAACAAAACTGAAAATCAATTGCTGTCAATAGGCCAAATAGAGAGTCTATAATTCATTTTAGCAAATTCAATGGACATTTAATTATTGGGAGTGCTGTGATAAGTGCTGGAAGACACTCAGTTAATTAAGTCATAACTCCAGACTCATGAAGCAATGGCAAGTAAAAGATGTTTGGAAATAAACAATTTATAGCAATAGTTTGACTTACAGTCAGAAAAAATGTATTTTCTTCATTTTTATGAAACTAAATCGAGATTGGACCAGTGATTTCATTAGGATAGGGAATTCCTAGTGCAAACAATCCCTCCCCCAATGCAGGTCTTAGAGAGTTGCCTACAACAATGAAAGTAAGAGCCAGGCCTGGGTTGCACACTTAGCATATATCTATCTGAGGCATGACTTGAATCCTGACCTTCCAGGCTCTGAGGCCAGCCCTCTGTCTATTACGTGATGTGGCCATTCTTATGATAGAATAATGGAATCAAAAGAGAATAATAGAGTGAAAAGGGCTGTTAGAACCTACTACCCCGAACTCCCTTTAATATGTCCCTAACAAGTAGATAGCCAGCTTGTGCTAGCAGCATTACTGAATTGATTGCCAAACACAGATGAAAAAAAGAAAGGAAGAAACAAACAAAGAAATGATCCAATTAGAAAACTGATATTTTTGTTATATATATCATTATTTGGCTAAGATAACAATTATGTGCCTTTTAGTTCATACAGTTCTGTCCAAAAATTGTATACAAATATTTTATGCAGATAGTGTTGCATTCTGTGTGTTTTCAGGGAGTTTTTAACATATGAGTTATGTTTGATGTAAAAAGTGAAATTTCAAAATAACACTGAGCAGAATATTGTTAAGGTAATAACAAAAAGGCAAAATTAGTTAATTATTGGGGCAAAAAGGGGAAGAACATAAAACACTAATACATCGTTGGTGAAACTATAAATTGGTAAAACCATTTTGGAAAGCAGCCTGGAATTATGAAAATAGTTAAGATATCCACATGCTTTGACTAAGAGTTTCCGCACTGATATACATGTCAAGGAAATCAGTGATTAAAATATATGACATATATACCCAAATATTGGTAGCAGAGAACTAGAAATGAAGTAGCCATTCTCTCTTGATTGGGCAAGGCCAAGCAGATAATGGTCCATGAATATACAGAATAAACAGAATATGACTAGGCTGTAAAGAGTGAGAAACAGGATGAATTCAAAGAAAATTGGAAGATTAATATAAATTGTGGCAAAATGAAACAAGCAGATCGAAGAAGGATAATGGATAATGTCTACGATGACAAATGGAAAGAACCAACAGCAAACAATGGACAACAAATGCTCTTAAACAATAAAGTACAAGCTGAGTTCCAAATGAGAGAAATTAGCTGGCATTATTGGGCCTTTGCTGAGAAGGTCCTCTGGTGTGGAATATTGCTTTAATGTGCTGATTGGTTTTATTGATTTCCTTCCTTTCTTTATTACAAGGTGTCCCTCTGGGAGGTAAGGATATAGTAGAAATCTAAATGATTTCTAAAACCTGTCTTTAAAAAGCAAGACTGTTATCTAATCCTGAGTCCAGGCAGCCTTTCAAAATCTGAAAACCTACAAGAGTGAAGTGGAATATTTAACTGCAAAATAGTAACAAACTTGCTTCCAAAATGTGTAGACAGTACAACTGTTGCAGAGGTTCTTTAGCTCTACCCAGAACATATTGCTGAATGTTTTCTAAGACACTCAGTTTTGGGCAAGATGCTCTTTAAAGGTGATTAGCTGCCAATCCTATGAGATAGATGAAAAGTATTGGGAACTAATCTGACTAAAAAAAGAATACAGGTCTTTAGGACCACTGTTATAGAATGGGAAGATCTGAAAGGTCATTGTGTCCAATACACTCATTGTCTGAATGAGAGAATCAAGGCCCAGAGAGCAATTAATTTGTCCTGGGTCACTCAGATGTGGTCAGTGACTGGCCCTGGATTAGGATCCCTGTACTTGTATTCCAGCCCAAAATGCTTCACACCCTCTGTGCTACCTTCAAAAGGGAACAGCAGACCCCGTGACTGGACAGCTCCACCTTTGGAGCCTGAACCGGAGGCCACTAAGAATTGTCTGGGTAGAAGAAGGACCCAAGGGAAGAACCACTAGTGATGCTGCTGCCTCCCTGCAGCAGAGTGTTGTGAGATCTGGGGCGCCCATCTCAGCTTAGGGAAGAGGCTGTGTTCTGAGAAGGAATCTTAGCATCCCAGTGCAGGTAGTAATCCCAAGGGTTGCCCTACGTGGTGCAGAGAAAGAGTCAGGCCAGAAAGATTATCTGTACCTGTTTCTGCATCAATATCTACATATATATGCTTAGGTATACACAATATGTATGCACATATGTGAGATAATATGTATGTGTGTATATATATGCATATAGATACATAGACATACATACATATAAGAAGTCAGCTGGCAGAGCATGAATTTTCCCCCCAGATCTGTGCCTTGAACAGAAAAGCAATGATGAATGCTACTTATAAAAAGTTATGCAAAAGAACATTTCTCTCAAGCAGTGGCATTGGCTCAGAAACAAAGTTAAGCTTCCTGGCAACACATTGTTTGTATATTTTAGAAGAGATGTTTTTTTGTGAATATGGTGACAGGAAAGCTTATGTCCTATTTCTTGCACTCCCAAGGAAATCTGCAGAGAAAGAAGCAATGATTAGTAAATACCAAAGGAGATAACGGGAAGCTCCTCCATGCTGGCCAGGCCTGCACAAAGCACAAACTCTGGTTTGTTGGAGTTGGCAGCCAGTAGCTGGCCATGCGGTCAGCGCAGCCGCAGGGGGCAACAACCCTTCCCATGCCCCGCAGGAGGGCACTCATCAGGCAGGCCCGTGTACACTGGCACCATTCAGAAGGCCTGAAGGAAAGGGACAAGACCAGGCCTTGTGGGCGATTCCCAAGGAGGAAGCTCAGCAGGCCCTGCCTGCAAGGGAGAGGGGTTTCCCAGAGGACTGAAACTAGGACCATCAGTGGATCCAAGAGGTGGGGAGAGACAGAGGCAAGAAAGCTCAGGATTCCCTGGGACTCTGGCAGAAGCACTCCTGAATGAATTGAACCAAGTCCAAAACTAGGAATTGATGCTGGAGATATGAGTAAACAGAAGAAAACTCCAAATAGAATGAGCTGTTGTAGATAAAGAGAAATCCAATAAATAAACTCAGAATAAGACAAGCTCTGCAATAAATACAAGTAGTTCCTCAGAAAAAAATAAAGGTATAGCCCCAAGAACTCAAGAGTGGCTAAAAGAAATAAAACTAAAGATAAAAAATGAAATTAAGATCTCCTGGGAAAAATTGAAAGGAGAATACCCAGCTTAGTTAGAATAGAAGGTGAAAAACATGATTCTTTGAAAAATAGAATTGAAAGCCACAAACTGGGGTAAATGCATCTGCACAGCAGGAGCGGAGAGCACTGGCCAAGCCAAGCTTACAATTCTATCATTTTAAACCAACTGACCCTCCTATATCAGCATGTTGGAGCCAGCAGTTCCAACCAGAATTTACGTGGCAGTCGTGTCACCCAAGCCTATGCCATTCCTATAGGGACTTGAAAAACACAATTCTCAACACCTCTAATAAGCAGCAATTGAATAAACCCCAAACAGAAATATGAACTAAATAAGGCCCCATCCTCCCTCCAGAAGTGAAAAGGGCCTGGACCTGGCATAAAGTCCCAGTTTAGGTGGGAAAAAAGAAGACATCAATAATAAAAAAATAGAATCCAGGAATTCCCAAGACACTAACTCAGAAAAGGAAAATAACTCTACTTTATGGACAATCAATACATCAAACAAACACACAGCCATAATGTTGGCAAGAATTCCTGGGTTAAAGCTAGAATTTTAAAAAATCAATTAAATGGGTATTAGAGGAAAGAAAGGGGAAAAAGGAGATTAAAGAGGAAAGACTTGGAGAGAGAATTAAAAAGATTAATACAACTGGTACAAAACATTAAATAAGTAAAAGTTTCCCTAAAAAATTAGAATGAACCAGACAGAATTCATGACTCCTTGAGCCAACAAATTTGAGAACAAAATTAAATGATTGAAAAATGCATAAAAGATATATCTTATTAAAATAAAATAAGTCTTTTGGAGGAAATCTAAATCATCTGACTACCTGAAAGATAGGAGATAAGAACCTGAATAGAACTGTATTCAAGTTTAATGAAATAGAGCTGGAAAGGGGTATACATATTTTTCATCTGTGCTTAGCATCTTTAAAAACAATGATCATGTAATAGGGGAATAAGCAAATTTTGAAAGGAAGTAATATTGAACTCATTATTTGCTGATCACAATTCACTAAAAATTATAATAAAAGACATCTGAAAAACAATTCAAATTAAATGGAGAAAAAAATAACATTCCTAAAGAATATATGTATCAAAGAATAAATCCTGAAAATAAGATACTTTTGCTAAGGAAAATAACAGACAAAATACCAAAAATATGGGAGTTGCAGCCAAAGCCATTATAAGAAATTTTCTGTAGATAAATGTTTTTATCAACAAAAGGGAAAAAAATCAGACTAATGTAGGCATGCAACTAAAAAAAAAGAAAGTAGGAAAGAAACAAATGACCTATTTGAATACACAAATAATTCTGAAAATTAAAACAAGTAACATTGAAAACAAAAAATTGATAAGACAACCCTTTTAAAATAAACTCAAAAAATAGAAATATTGGCTAACATGATTCATAAAAAGAGAAAACTAAATTACTTAACTTTAAAAAAGGAAAATTTACAACAGATGAAGAGGAAATGAAAGAAATTATTATAAATTATTTTGTCCAACTAAGTGCCAAAAACTTGGTTATGTAAATGAAAGGGATTATTATTTATAAAAAATAAAATACCAAGATTAATAGAACAAAAAATAGAAAATTCACATAGCTCAATATCAAGAAAAATTAAAGGGGGAAAATAACAAGTGAATTCTACAAAATTTTCAAAGAATATTAACTCCAATTTATTTGGGGGGAAAAATAGAGATAGAAGAGATTCTATCAAGCTCATTTTATGGTCCCTGTTACCCAAGATGGGGGGAGACAAAGTAGAGAAAGATTACAAATGAAAAAACTTCAGATCAAATATTAGCAAAGAGGCTACATTAACATATTTGAAAGATGACATGATCAAGTTGAATTTGTGACAGGAATATAGGGTTGAGTCAATATTGGGAAAAGAATAAGTATCAGAGCATATTAATAAAAACATTTTAAAAATCATATAATTGATGCAGAAAAAGTCTTTGATAAAATAGAATATGTGGATCCTTTCCTGAATAAGCTGAACAGTTTTTATCTAAAATATAAAACTAGCATTGTTTGTGATGGAGAAATGCTAAACTTTTCTAGGAATACTGGAGTGAAGGAAGGACATTTTGTTACCATCATTATTTTATGTAGTTCCAAGAATACTAGCAATTATTTTATGACAAGCTCAAAAACTGAAATATAGGCAAAAAAGAAATGAATCATCACTTTTTCAGCTGATAAAATGGCTTACTAATAGAACCTTAAATATCTAAAATTAATTTAAAATAACTTCAACAAAGAAGTTGAACATAAAATCAACAAAAATCATCAGCCTTTTTATAAACTACCAACAAAGCCCAAAAGGAAGAAATAGAAAATAGAAAAATTCACAATAACAAAAAAAGTACAAAATATTTAGGTATCCACTTACCTAATTATAGGATTTATAATCAAAAAAACAACTAATTGCCAACTCTTTTAACCCACTGCTACTACTACATGACATATATCCCAAGGCAATCAAAAATTTGATCATATTTTAAAAAGATATTTATAGCAGCACTGTTATTGTAGCAAAGGAGTAGAAAGAGAATGTGCTAACAGGAGAATGGCTGAACAAATATATGAATGCCAAATGGAATATTATTATGCCAAAGAAATTGTTAAAAAGATAGAATCTGAGAAATTTGGAAAGACTTGCATGTGAATTAATACTGAAAGAAATGAGCAGAATCAGGACAACGATTTATACAATAACAACAATATTGTAAAGGAAAACTACTTTGAAAGATTTAGGAATTATAAACAGTGCAACAATATTCAGTCATGACTTCAGATAACTGTTGAATCTTCCCATTTCTTACTAGAGAATTAATTGTTCCATTAGAGGTAGAAAATGAAACATGCTTTTTCATACACTGCCAATTTGTGCATTTGTTAAATGTAATTATGCTCATTTGTTGGCTTCTTTGGGGAATTGGGTTTTGCTAATATTATTAATTCAAGGAAAAAGAATTGGGAGGGGGGGGTCCTACTAAGAGAATGAAGGAAGTTCGAAGAAGACACAGCCAAGTGGAGCAGGATTCTATTAAGTGAAACAGGATCCTTAACCAGATGAAATGGATAATTACAGAGATGAATGGTCATATCTTTTTTAGTTCAGTTTAGAGGATTCAGGGAATGCTCGGTTACTTTCATAATAAAGAAACTAACAAAAAATTAAAGTTTGGAAAGTAAATTTAACATGCATTTTTAAAGTGCACTTAACATAACTTAACAGCTTCATATACCATCATTTTTTTCCTGTCCTTCCTATACTGAAATATTCATGTTCCAGGTGATGTGTGTACCAACTTCACAATAAAAATAAAAAATAAAATTAAAATACATATTGCCAACATTCAAAAAATGTTTAGAAACTTTGTGCTAGATACTTCATAGTATCACAATGGATATCAAGCATATATATCCTTAATATCCATTATACAGTGGTTATAATAAGTAAGTGCTGTCATTCCAATAAACTATGGGATGGTACCATGGTATCACAAAGCATCAAGTACAGTTCCTTTCATTTTGTTGCTGTTCTTTAGTTGTAGTCATGTTTGACTCTTTGTGACCCAACTTGGAATTCTCTTAGCAAAAGTATTGGGGTGGTTGATCATTTCTTTCTCCTTTTCCTTTATAGATAAGAAAAATGAGGCAGAGCTAAATGACTTGTTCTGTGGCACACAGCTGTCACAGTGTCTGAGAGCAGATTTGAACTCAAAAAGATGAATCTTCTTGACTCCAGACCCAGCACCCTTTCCTCAGTGCTGCCCAGTTGCCTTTCTTTTCACTTAGTGTTTTTTGAATCAGAAATGATATTGTCATTTTTGTACTCTGAGCTCCAAAGTTTGTTGTGAGGAAATCATTCTATCAGCTAATAAATTCCATATATTAATGAGTAACGGCTATATGTTATATAGTCTGCACAGAGTCCTTAGCTACAAAGATTCTAAGTGTCATTTCCAGTAGGGTCAGTTAAGTGGTACAGTAGATAGAATGCTGGGCTTGGAACCAGAATCAGAAAGTTTATGGAATCATGAGTTCAAATCTGGCCTCAGAATCTACCTAGTTGTGTGATCCTGGGCAGTTAACCCTGTTTGCCTCAGTTCTTCATCTGTAAAATGAACTGGAGAAGGAAATGGTAAAGCACACCCCCTTTGCCAAGGGGTCCTAAGAGTTGGATGTGACTGAAGCAACTCAAGGACAACTATAGCCAAAAACACTATCCCTCATTTCCAGTGAGGTACTCCGGTCTTTTCCTAGTCCACTGAAAACAAACCAAAAAAGAGCAAAAACACTAGCTTATCATAACTCAAAGGTGCTGTGGGTACCTTTTTTTTTTTTTTTTTTTTTTTTTTGGTGTTCATGATTGCTGTTAATGAGTCTGAGAAATGGAATGTGGGGGGTGGAGGGGAGGAGGAAGGCCATGCAGAGAAAGGGAAAGGCTATCTAGAAAATGATAAAGACTTGTTTTTCAAGTCAATATGATGTTTCATCAAGTCTATGGGTTACTATTTTGCTTGTGTTGTAGTAAGTCCTTCAATTGTAGCTGGCGGGAGTCGCTATGGCACTTCCCCTAAAAAATTCTCCCAGGAGCCCAAGAGCACAGAGAGGACTCCACCGCACCCCCACTTGACCAGCTCAGCTGAAGATTCTCTATCCTCCAAATCAGACTACAGAGCTGCTAAACTAACCCATACGTCTGACATTAAAGGTATGGGTGCCCCAGTGATGTGGAAAGACCTTATTGTTGTTTTTTCTGTTACTATAAATGTCTTAACATTTTCACATAAAGATTTCATGTGGTCTTAGTCTTATTAAACAAAAAAACCCATTGATACTTTAACTTGATGAGAGCCTTTTTTTCTTTTTCTTTCTTTCTTTCTTTCTTTCTTTCTTTCTTTCTTTCTTTCTTTCTTTCTTTCTTTCTTTCTTTCTTTCTTTTTTTTTTAAAGCAGGTAGCCTAAAACTTACATATATTAATCAGTTGATTTGGTATTTTCCCTGTAAGTCAATAGTTCATACTTTTTTTTTATGTTTAAATATTTTTGCAATCCTTTTAAATTCAGCATTCTTCAGTCCCAGTTCTTACAAGTGCAAGTTACTATTCTTGGCACTTTGTGTCAATATGAATTATTAAACAACTTTGTCAAAAGTTTTTATTCTTTTATTACCAATTCTTTTACTAAATCTAAAAGCAAAAGAGTGCCAAAATCAAAATCTAGCCACACATTTCCTCACCATTCTGAATGTTTTCCTATTTCTTCCTTCTTTACCTTTCCTCATTTTTATCATTATGAAGGTGATTCTCAGATTTATTTATCCAAATCTAACCTCTCTCTTGACCTCCAAATCTCTCATCTGCAGTTGCCTATGAGACATTGTGAATTGAATGTTCTATAGACATCTTTGGTTCAACATATGTAAAACTGAATTCACCATCTACCCACCTCCCAACCCATCCCTCTTCCTAACTTTCCTATTACTATTGAGGGTATCACCACCATTTTGAGTCACCCAAGTGATACTTAGGTATCATGTTCAATTCCTCATTCTCTCACCTCCTATCAAATTGTAGGAATACCTCAGGGATATTATGGATTTGGTTCTAACCACCACAATTAAGCAAATATTTCAGTAAAGTGAGACACATAATTTTTTTTGTTTTCCAGTGCATATGAAAGTGATATTTACACTTGTACAGACTATAGTCTGTTAAGTGTACTATAGTATTATATCTTTTTTTAAAGTATATATCTTAATTAAAAAAAACTTAATTGCTAAAAAAGGTTTACCATTATCTGAACCTTCAGCACGTTGCTATCTTTTGCTAACGAAAGGTTTTGCCGTAATGTTGGTGGCTGCTGCTGATTAGGGTGGTGATTGCTGAAACTGAGGTGGCGTGGCAATTTCTTAATTGAAGTTTACTATGTCACATGACTCTTCTTTTATTCAAACTCTTAGGAGGCCTTTATAGTGTTATTAATTGGTCTAATTTCAATATTGGTATATATCAGAGAATAGGGAGGCCTGGGAAGAGAGAAAGATGGAGACACCAAGACAGGAACAGCTGCACAGCAGGCATTCAGAACATGACAGCATTTACCATAGACATCAAAGATCACTGATCACAGATATAATGATGTAAAAGAGTAAAATAGTATGAGAATTATCAAAATGTGACACGGACATAATATGAGCATGCGCTGTTGGGAAAGTGGCACTTAGGGCCATCAAGATGGAGCAGTGGGTAGAGCATCAGCTCTGAAGTCAGGAGGACCTGAGTTCAAATCTCATCTCAGACACTTAACATTCCTAGCTGTGTGACCCTGAGCAAGTCACTAAACCCCAACTGCCTCAGCACAAACAGTGACATCTATAGATTTGGGACATGTAAGCTTACCGCATATAGCCCAATATCTGTGAAACACAATGAAATGGGGTATTCCTGGGGCTGCCAAATTGCTCTCTCCTGTGACACTGCCCCCACCCTGGCCTTCATCACCTCCCATCTGAAGTGCTGCAGTAGCTGCTCTTGTCTCCCTGCCATAGACAGGCCTCTCCCCCATGGCAGTCTGTCAAACTGATCTGCCTAAAGCACAGCTCTGATCATGTCACCCCCATCCCATTCAGTAAACTCCCGTGATTCCCTCCTAGCACCAGAATCAAATATTAAATCCTCTTTTTGGCTTTTAAAGGCATTCATAACCTGTCCCCTTTCTACCTTTCCAGTCTTTTTTATACCTTACTGCCCTATACATACTCTATGGTGCAGTAACATGAGCATCCAAGCTGTTCCTCAACCAAGAAATGTCGTCTCCAGACTCTGGGCATTTTCTTCTGGATGTCTCCATGCCTGAAATCCCTCCTCATCTCTACCTCATGCTTTTCTGGCTTCCTTCAAGTCTTAGCTATAAGAAGCGTTTCCTGATCTCTCAATTCTAGGGCCTTCCCTCTGGGATTACTTCTAATTTGTCCTGTATGTGTCTTGTTTGGTCTGCCCTGGGCTCCATGGCTTCTTGCTTTGATCGCTGGTTAGCCACCTTGTCTCCCAGGCTACACATGCCCTGTCTCCAGCCATTCTGGTACTCCCTTTGCCTGATAGCTTCTTTTCTCATTGCCTGTGGGCTGAATTTTTGTACAGTTCCATAGCAGAAGCATTTACCTACAGGAGTTGGTCATTGCCTTTCCTCCTCATTACTAGGTCTGTTGTGAGCCTCAGGGGTTTTCTGGAGCGGGTACATGGGAGCTGGGCATCCACGCCCCTCAGCCACTCTCTCAGGAGAAGAGTCCTGTCAGCATCCTAGCAGTGCCCTCTAGATGGTCTCCTGGTTATTGCTATCCTTCCTCAAATGTGTCATCACAGTTGAACCTAATATTCCACAGCTGAACCTACTATTCCAAGCAAGGCTGAACTTTTACTTTCAGGTTGCTAAAGGAGACACTTTACTTATTACAACAGATCACCTTACATTTCTTGGCTCAATATTATATGTTTTTGATTCCTATTGAACTCTTAGGTCACTGAGTTATCCAAATTTTTTCAGGAAAACTGCTGCCTTTTCATGCTTTTCTCCTGTTGTGCTTGTGAAGTTGGTTCTTTGAATCCCAAAATAAGACTTCATTTAAATTTGATTTTATTTAGTTCAGCTCAATGTTTTGATGTGTTTATCTTTTTGAATTTTGTCTCTGTCATCACTGTTTAGCTCTCCTCAGCTTTCCTTTATCTGTAAATGTGAACATTTCTTTATCCAGTTCACTGTTAATGAAGTTAAACAACACAGGACCAGCTCCTTGGAGTCATCCACTGGGGACCTCCTGCTATGCTTATTTTAAGCTAGTCATGACAACTTTTTGGGCTTAGCCATTCAGCCAGTCCTGAATCTGTCAAACTCTCCTACTCTCTAGGACATTTCCCTTCATCTTTGTCATGAAACACTTTATGCTTTGCCAAAAACTAAACATTTATAGCATTTCCCTTATCTATACATGTAGAAAAAAGAGGAAAGGAAAGAAAGAAAAAAAGAACAAAAAAAAAAATCAGGGAAACAACATCTGTAACATTTCCTTTATGTCTCTATGTAGGAACCATGTACAAAGAAAAAAAGAGGAAAAAAAGAGAAAGGAAGGAAGGAAGGAAGAAAATAAAACTAATTTAGTTCACTATTGATTAGAGAAATGCAAATTAAAATAACTCTGAGGTACCACCTCACACCTCCACATTGGCTAAGATAATGATAAATGTTGGAGGGGATGTGGGAGAACTGGGACACTAATACATTGTTGGTGGAATTGTGAAGTGATCCAATCATTTTGGAGAGCAATGGAATTTTACCCAAGGGGCTATAAAGCTTTGCATACCCTTTGATCCAGCAGTGTCATTACGGGGTCTGTAAACCAAAGAGATCATAAAGGAGGGAAAAGGACCCACATGTGTAAAAATATTTGTAGCACCTCTTTTTGTGGTGGCAAAGATTTGGAGAATGACTAGTTGCCCATCATTTGGGAAATGGCTGAATAAGTTATGGTATATGGAAGCAATGGAATATTATTGTTCTGTAAAAATGATGAAGAAGCTGATTTTAGAAAGGTCTGGAAAGGTTTACATGAACTGATGCTGAGTGAAACAAGCAAAACCAGGAATAGATTGTTTACCATTAACAGCAAGATTGTATGATGATCAACTATGACAGACCTGGTTCTTCTCAGCGGTTCAGTGATTCAAGGCAATCCCAATAAACTTTGGATGGAATATATCATTTACATCCAAAGAAAGAACTATGGATATTGAATGTAAAGCAATACATGCTATGTTCGTTATTTTTTTCTTTTGTTTTTTTTTCTTGTGGTTTTCCCCTTTGTTCTGATTTTTCCTTCCCAAAATGATTCATAAGGAAATGTGTTTTTAAAAATGAATGTACTTGTATAAACAGAAAGAAAATTATATATAAAAGAAAAACAATTTAGTTTGATGTCTATAGCAGTGTAGAGTATGGATCCTGATAGTGATAGAGTGGTAAAGACCTGAGAGAGGTAGATGAACATGGAAGCCATTGCAAGCATCCAGGTGAGCTTTGATGAGGGCCTGAATTAGGGTTTATAGCTACGTGAGGCAAGGGAAGGGGGAATATGTGAGAGATGTTATGGAGATAGAAACAAGATTGAGCCATCTATTAGATATGTAATGAATGAGAGTCAGAGATTAAGGATGACACCAAGATTACAAACCTGAAAGACTAGAAGGATGGTGATATCTTCAGTAGCTTTAGAAAAGTTTGGAAGAGGAGTACATTCTGAGTTCTGTTTTTGATATCTTGAATTTGAGATGCCTCCAGTTAGAAATGTCCAATAGGCTGGTGGTGAATGGGGAGTGGAGGTCAGGAGAGATACTGGATGTGGAATTTTGTGTAGTAAAGAACTAGGGAACAAACAGATTTCTAGAGATCATGGTAATGATAAAAATAGGCTTAGGAGGAATGTGGCATAGGGAGATATGGAATAATAGGAGATGATAATCTGATAGAGAGATAACATGGAAAATGACTATTTGCAGTGATGGCTGGATTGAACATGGGCCCATCCCTGTGTGTGGCTTTGAGTAGTATAAAGCAGTCTATCTTTGGACTTCAGTAAACTGAGGAACCTGGAAGCTAGAATATTTGAGGGAATATCAAATATATGTTAAAGTTGTCTCACTTACGGACAGAAACCTTTTTTGAGAAAGGAAGAGAAATGAAAAAGAGAAAAAGGACTATGTCTTGAGGGCCTGCAGAAAACAGCCACCAGGATCATCCATTGTGTTAGCTATTGTCTCTACCTTTATTGCTTTCATATTTGATAAATTGGCTCTCTGTGTCTTTATTAAAAGACCTTTATAAATGTTAAGCAAGTCCAGACTATAAAATGCTTCCCAAGTTGATTTTAATGAGTACCAAATATATCTATAACTGTTTCATCTGTGTCTAAAAAAAGTGGCAGAATCCTCCTCAAATCCTTTTCTAATATCTCTAAATTACAATCCCAGCATCTCTCTATTCTTTCTGTCTCATTCACCTGTAAAAAAAGACATCAAGTGAGAATCATCCTTTAGGAAGCGCAGTCAGTTCTTCGAGATTGCTTCCTTTTCTAGTTCCTGAATGATCACTTTCATGATCAAATATTTGTTAGGGTTTAATGAAGTCTAGGATCCAAGCCTAAGAGATTTACACTGGTTTCTGACCCTCTCTGACTTTTGCCACAACTGTATCATGTCAGTTGTACTTACTCTTCCTGCATGCATCATTCGGCTGGCGTCTCTGCAGTTCAGAGGCTGAAAGCCAGGCCTCCAACCATCTCACTATCATGCAGTGCTCACTTCTGACCCTAAGCCTGTCACATAACACAAAAGTGTTAACAATACCTGCATTCAGGGACAGAGCATCAGCCCTGAAGTCAGGAGGACCTGAGTTCAAATCTGGCCTCAGACATTTAACACTTCCTGGCTGTGTGACCCTGGGCAAGTCACTTAACCTCAATTGCCTCAGGGGGAAAAATAAAATACCTGCATTAAATTATGCTAGGCCACTCCCCTTCAAGTATCCAGTTCACTCACTCAGGCTTGCTAATAAAAACTTTTTGCTGCAAGTGAGAGTTCTCATTAAATTTTGAGTATTCCCTTCACCCAGGCCTAAATGAGAGTAAATTGGACTTTTTTTAAAAAAAAAACAACAAATCCCATTTCTTTGGTTTTATTTGCATTGCTTTGTATTTGAAAGATTCCTTTGTTTTGCTTTGCTTTTAAGACTGGGGCTCCTGTTCTCACCCAGACTGGAAGGTTATTGGCTACTCACAGGTCTGATCCCAAGAAGCATGATCTCTTTATTCTGCTTTTTTCCATTCTGGTTGGATTTGTTGCTCCCTCGGCAGCCTGGTGGTCCCCCCTCCCATTGGCTCATACTAATGCCAGACTTAGTGCAGACCCCCAACTGCATTAACCTACTGCAGCTTAGCCTTTTGGCCTCCTCAGACCCTGGGCACCACCATGCCCACCAGGGTCACATACTTTAAAGGAGATGTCTGGCCCTTTAGTCAGTACTTTACAGGGAAAATCGTTGGCTATGAATGGATTTTTTGGTAATAACTTCTGATTTTATGCTTAAATTTTGTTGTTAGTTTCTCAGAATCAACCAGTAGAAACAACTGGAAAAACCTGTAGGAAGCTACAGAACAGACTGGAAAGTTTACAAAATCTGGTAGAAGATTTACAAATGAAAAACCAAGGTACTGGATGCTATTGGGGAGCCTTTCCTGGCTTTTAAGAAAATTGGCTTGTTGTTCTCCAAAAAGCCTTCTAAGGGTGTTCACACGTGACCTTTGTAAGCATGTGCCTTATGTATGGGAAGGATGTGAGAACTTGCTTCCCTAATTGCAACAGAGGAGAGCCAGCAGTGTTAACACAGTAAGAAATGGGGAGAGAAAAATAAAATTATTAGAGAAATCTTTTAAAAGTCTTTCAAAACCTAATAGGTTCTTTCAGTGCTCTCTTCTCTGATGTTTCATTCTTGGTCTTTGTAACCTTATCACCTAACACAGTGACCGACACAGGAGAGGTTTGGTGACTGATTTGTGCAGTTGCAATACACAATTTGGCCAATTCAGTTCAATTCAACCTTCCTTAATGACACAAGGTAAATATTGGTGCCAGGTAACTACACCAGCAACTGGGCTTCCAAAGATAAAATGGAGGCAGTCCTTGTCCTAGAGGGCTGCCATCTTACTGAGAAATATGGCAAATGTCCAAGGTAAAATTCAGGAGCTGGTGAGGAGACTTGTGAGGTAGGATCGAAAGGCCTTTACAGATGTGTTATTGTTGTTTCCCATGCTAGCTCCTGTGGTCTCTTTGATTTAGAAATTATGATCATGTCACAGATCTTAGATGCAGAACTGAACTAGATCTCGGAAGCTATCTGACTCAAACTCCTTTTACAGAGGAGGAAACTGAGACCAAGGGAGATTGACTTACAGGAGATCTCACCGGTAGTAAGTGCCAGAGATGCCATAATACGTTAACCCACCGGCTTCTAGTTCAGCACACAGGAGACCCAGAAAGAGCAGGATGGCAAAGATCAGGGGAGGGTCAGGGAACTTTGGTGACCTGGAGGGAGCGATGGTAGTAGGGTGGGAAAGTTGGAAGCCAGATAAAATTGATCAAGCTCAGAAGATAGTTATCTTGGGCTTTAAGTAAGTTGACTTTTTAAATAAAGCTGTAACAAGAACAGAGTTAATGGTGTTTTGCTCCAGGGCACTGAAATTTAGAGGTCCTTCTCCGAATTTGGATTCCTACAATGCCAAGTGAACTTTGCACCTAGTTAGCAAGAATATTTAGTATGCCTATGATAGCTTCCCTCTTCATGAATTCCATGAGCTGTCCTCACCTTGAATCCCTGTGTCTTACTTGGAGGCAGCCTTGTCAGCAATGAAAGCTTCAGGTATCTCTTCGCCTCTTCCTCAATGAATTTGCCTTAAAAAGATCATTTGAGGGCATGGTTCATGAAGTTTGTTCTGTGTCCCAAAATTGCTAGTTATAGGCTCTCCTTTTAAGAAGCTTGAAACCTCATATGCTTCTCTGCTCAGCCAGACTCACTTGTATTTTATTACCTTTTTCAGCAATGTCTTCAATGATCAGGAATCAAGAAAAAAGGATACAAAAAGTAAAAGATCAAGAGAAGATGCTATTGAAATGAACCATCCCTTGCTTCATTATTACATATGGACTATGCCTGATTAGCTGTCATGTTAAACATACTTATTATTCTGTGGAAGGTTTTTTTCTGTGAAAGTTTAATAAAAGAGTCAGAGTCAGAGTCAATAAACATTTATTAAGCGCCCACTCTATGCTAGGCACTGCACTAAACTCTGTGTATAGAGTCCCTGTCATCATACTCTTATAGGGGGAAGTGATGGGGCGAGCAAATAGAAGTTGAAAAGTTGGGGAGGGGCACGATGAAGTCCTGAAGCCTGTGGAACATTATCTGAGGAGGTGGGAGTTTCCATTACCTCCTACAGAATGAAGAGTTTCTGGGCATTCCCAGGTGAAGTCCAGAAATGCATCTCTGGGTGGGAAATGGTAAGAATTCCCTGGCTTCCACCCTTAAATGGAAAAGAACCAGAAAGAAGCTCTCCAATGTCCATACTCCATCCTTTCCAATCAGATGGAGGTAGGGGGAGGGTCTCAGACGCGGGGTTTCCTGAAAAGGTGTTTCTGAATGAATTTCATTTTTAAGAGTTTCAGGAGATCATGAAGTCCAGTAAAGAAACTGGGTGGGGAATGATGGGAATTCTGTGGATGCCATCTTTAAATGAAATTCAAAGAGGAGCTCTCAGATTTGTACCTTTTATCTTTTGTTTGAAATGAAACAGTAATGAATTCCCTAAGGTGGGAAAAAAAACAAAACCAAAACCCTCTTGGGGTTACAAATACCAATTCCAGTGCCACAAAAATTGTAAAAAAAAAAAAAAAAGTCTTACCAAATTTTATGACACAAATGATATTAATGCCTAAATTAGGGATAGTCAAAACTATAGACCAACTTGCCTGATATTGATGCAAAAAATGTAAATGCTAGGAGGTAATAGCAATATATTACAAAGATCACAAAGAAAATAATTAGAGCGTTGCAAATTAAAACAATGCTGAGCTATCATTTCATACCCATCAAATTGACTGAGATAACTAAAAAGGGAAATGATAAATGTTGGAGGGAATGTGGGTAAATAGAGCTATGAATTAGTCTTAATCATTCTGAAAAGCAAGTTTAGACTATATGACCAGGTTGGATTTATACCAGGAATGCAGGATTGGTTCAATATTAAGAAAATTACAAGTATAATTAGCCATATCAATAATGAAAATAACAAAAATCATGTAATTTCAATTTTGTTGGTTCTCAAGTCATTTCAGTGATACCCATCTATGATTCTATTTGGGCTTTCCTTGGCAAAGATACTGAATGAGTTTAATGTTTCCTTTTCTAGTTCATTTTACAATTGAGGAAATTAAGGCAAACAGGGTTAAGGAAATTAAGGCAAACTTGCCTATGATTACATAGCTAGCACGTATCTGAGGTCAGTTTTGAACTTGAGTCTTCCTGACACCAGATTCCAGGTACTCTATCTACTCTACCACCTAGTTCCTCTTCATGATTTCAATAGATGCAGAAAAAACTTTTGACAAAATACTAGAAAGCATTTTAAATGGTAGCATTAACTTATAAATTCTTCTGGTTTTGGCTCCCCATCCCCATTTCCCTTCAAAGAGCTCTTTTATTACATGACTTTTATTGCAAATACAGATTATAAATGGAAAGGCATAGGAATACATTTTTTCTAGTATCTAAACCCAAGAGCAAGCATTATTTGCAGTAGGATTCTTAGAAACCTTCCACTAAGACTGAGTGAAGCAAGGATGTTCATTAGTTTAGGTACACTAAACTGAAACAATAAGCACAACAATCTACTATTTGATATATCTAAAATTCCCAGCTTTGGGGACAAAAACTTACTATTGGATAAAAACTGTTGGGAAACTGGAAAGTAGTCTGATAAACTAGATATAGATTAACATCTAATTCTAATAGATCAACATAAAATCATCTAAAAAACCTACTTAAAACAACAGCTTCAGCAAAGTTGCCAGATATAAAATAAACCCACACAAATTATTAGCAATTCTCTATATTACTGACAAAGCCCAGCAGCAAGAGCAAAGAGAAATTCCATTTAAAATAATTATAGACAAAATATTTTAAGTTGTCTACCTGCCAAGATCAACATAAGTTCAAAATGGGTACATTAGATATAAAAGTTGATATAAACAAGTGGAAAAAATTACTTGTCAGATCTATGAATAGAGGAAGATTTCATGATAGAAAGTTTCACAGGAGGTCAAATGAATGATTTTGACTTCATAAGAAAAATTTTGGACAAAACCTAAATAAGTATATTATATACTATATATATATATATTTATATACTATATATATATATATATATATATATATATACTAAATAAGTAGCTAAATAAGAAGAAAAGCAGGAAACTTGAAAAAATCTTTTGAGCACGTTTTTCCAATAAAGATTCTATTTCTAAAATATATGGGGAACTAAATTTGTAAAAATAAAAGCCATTCCCCAATTGACAAATGGTCAAAGAATGTTAATAGGCAAGTTTCAGAGGAAGAAATTGAAATTGTCAATAACTATATGAAAAACGTTTGAAATTAATAATTAGAGCAATGCATATTAAAACAATGCTGAGCTACCATTTCATACCCACCAAATTGACTGAGATAACAAAAAAGGGAAATAATAAATGTTGGAGAGAATGTGGGGAAATAGGTACACTAATACACTGTTGGTAGAACTACGAATTAGTCTTAATCATTCTGAAAAAGCAAATTTAGACTATACCCCCAAATTCTTGAACTGTGTTTTTCTACTGGCTAAGACAGATAATTGTTTGCATGAACATATTTCTAATAGTGGGATTTTTTTCTTTTGTCTGAAGAGGGTTGAGAAAGGGAGAGAATTTGGAACTGAAAATACATAGAATAAGAATAAAAACATTATAATATGTATTATATGTAACAATTATATGTAATATCATAGAAACATAAAACAATAGTGATATTGTAGAATGCTGAATTGTGCTGGATTTGAAATGTATTTGTGTTTTGTTAGGTATTATTTTGTATTAAGGCAATGAGCTACTTGTGTTGTAATATGTACCAGTTGTTCTTGAGAATATAGAACATGGCCATTCAATTTACTGAACTTTAAGTATTATTTTGGGAAAATCTGGTTTCAGATGGAAAATTTTAAACACTGTCCAGCTATTAGAAAAAGATGTGGTCTAACAGCAGAAGGACCAGTTCCAGAATACTGAAATGGATTCATTTTTTGATACTAATATCATTGTTCTTGGTTGTTTAGAATTGCTACAATGCATTAAGAAAGTAGAGATGTGGGATAGGGTCTGAAACCAACTATCATCCATGCTTGGCTCAAGGCATCTCCTTAAGGGTACATGGACCAGTGAGACAAAACAAGAAACCATCTCTAGATGAGCCAGATTCCACCTCAGAAGTTCTAGTCTTCTTGAAGATGATCCAGTGGGCAGGGACATCCCTCCTTGAGGACATGGGGACTTGCAACCAAGAATCAAAGCAACCCAGTGCAAGAATAAAACCATAGGAAATCGAACCATATTCTATTACAAATGTGGATGTCAACCATTCATTTTGAACGTACCTGAGAAATAACTTGGGCATGGGCTTCCTAGAAGCCGGATTCTACTATATCAGCATCAGAAAATGACAATGGCCCTGGGGATAAGGACCATCTTGGGCTCCAAAGAACTCTTCTGTGTCTCTGCTCTACCAACCATTTCTAGTTTCTTTCCACCTAGAACATTGGATGCCACTCTGCAGCAATAGGAAAGAATGAAGGTGGAGTGTGTCTGGCTATGCTGGACAACAACATATCCCAAGAGATAATTATATTCCAGGCATTTTACGGAAGAGATTTCTAACATGTATCTCAACAGCCTGTGCAAGAGCTGGACCACCATGGACATAGCACACAATTAGAATGTCACATAATCAGTTACCCATATTAGAGTAAATTTGGAGTTCTCCAGGAAAGTTATGGGTATCAGTGAGAAGGTGAACATCATGGCTCTAGGGTGCTAAAAGCCAGCAAACATTTGTAGAGTGTCAATATTGTTTGAGCCCAACTCCAGCTTCTTCAAAGTCCTAGCACAAAACTACAGCCAGTGAGCCAGACCAAGCCTTGGATTCCTTGGCACACCTGCTTAGTGTGTGTGACCCTGGCCAAGCCCCTGGACCTCTATTTTTTCTTGATTATAAAAATGGGGATTATAATACCTACCCAGGGTTTTTGTGAGGATCAAATAAGATAATTTTGCAAGGTGCTTAGCACATTAGCACAGAGCCTGCATATAGTAGTCTCTTGATGTCTTTTTCCTCTCTTCCTCCCTCCCTCTCTTCCTCCTTTAATTTCTTCCTCTTTTCCACTTTTCTTTCCATCTTCCTTTATTCCCTCCTCTCCTTCCTCCCTCCTTCCATCTGTTCTCCCTCTATCCCATGAGATATTACTGTGCTATAAGAAATGACAAATATGATATAGATACTCATAGACTTTCATGAACCAGGATATGAACAGAGTCAGAAAAACAGTCTACACAAATTCTACAATAATGTCCATGGAAGGAGCAATCCCAAGAAAATAAATGAAAATGAAGGCTGCAAAATCATGGAGAAAGAAGATGGAAGAAAATACCTCCCCTCACTCCTTTGCATAGGTCGAGGGTACACAGTGTGGGATGCTACCTACCCTACAATGTCATTTTTTCCCTGATCTGTTTGGCTGCAATTTGAGCCTTCCAAGGTAAGCTGAACCATTTCGATGTTCCTTGGATAAGGAGGAGGTGGGCCTGAGACTAGAATTCTTTCCTATTTGACTTAAATCCTGCAGTCTAGATAATACTTTGTACAAAAATCAGTTCTTAGATGTTTGCTGCTGAGTGTACTAAATATTGTCTTAGGCCTAACTGCTGAGTGAGATGCTGTCCAAGTGCTCCCTCTTGTTTCCTAATGCTTCCCTTGGTCTGGCATTCTCACATCACCCAGATTAAATGGCATTTGTAGGTGTTTTGGCGACAGCTGTAACCCTATATTAGGCCAATAGCCGCTTGGCTTTCTGGCAGTTGTGGTTTCTCAGCCTGGAAAGAAACTGAACCATCATAAGATCTAGAATGGGGGAGGCCACACAAGAGCCTAGCAAATTTTGAACAAATCTCTCCGTGCTGGAGTGAGCCACCAGCAGCAACCATGAAGAACATTTTTGCATGAAGACTAATTTTGAATGGTGAGCTGCTAGAAGTTTTACTAGTGTTTCAGCTATTTTATAAAAATTCAACTAGGGTGATAAATTTGGTCTTTTCCAAGGAAATTCACAATATCTATCTCTTTTCTCCTTTTTCTATCTGAAGGGAAAAAAATTTAAAGCCTCAGTTTCTCTTCCTTCTTTGCTGAACTCTTCCTATTGTTTCATTTATATCTGGCTTTCTCTAGATAAAATATTGATCTGAATCACTATCTTAAATTATATGGAGAGACTGAAAACCAAGAAAGCCTTTGGGTATTTAAATACAAACAATATTTCTATGAGTTGGGATCCCCATCTGTGGCAAAAATTGTCACTGAATATTTTAACTACTTGGGGTTGAGCTAATAATATTAATCTGAATTAACATGCTCCTGAAAATAGCATTGGGAAAGGACATATGAAACTACAGGCCATTGACCTGGGCTAAAAAAAACCTAGGAGTTTATATGATATCCCCAGAAGCTTTGAACAAAGATGGCTTGGGTAATTTCCATTCCTCCAGTCTTCAGAGGACAAAGGAGAGAAAAGAAGTGAGAGAGAGGTAGAGGGAAGGCAACCTCCTAAATCCAGCCTTGGTGGGCAGAGAGAGGGAAGGACTATTTAAGAAATTTTCTCCCCATTCCTTTCTGAAGAGATGAAGAAAGTGCTCCCTCAGCCAAACTGCTGTCCATGACACAGACTGGCTACGCAACAGTATGATATAAAAATGGCCTCTCAGCAATATGTTAGCTTGAAAATTGTCAAGTGAATTGTCTTTGTCAAAAATGCATTATTTTAATTATGGCATACCAAGCCAAGATTGTCCAAATCCAGAGATAATGTTATATTCAGAAATATATGTTGTTTAGACTTTATAAAGCAACTTTACTATTGCTATCAGAGAAGTCTTCAGCCTTCCATTGTCCAAGCCTAGCTTCAGGGTATTCTTACTTACATTCACTTGATACAGCTAAATTTGTTCTTTTAGTCACAGTTATCTTTCATATTCATTATCCCCTCTCCACTCATATGGATGCTATTCTGATGCAGATCCTCATTACTTCTCAACTTCTCAACTTTTCAACAGCTGATTTCCCTATCTCAAGCTCTCTTCCCTTCTTCTAACCCCCAATCCATCCTGCACTCAGCGATTTTCCTAAAGCACAAATTATGTCACCATCTGACTCCATGAACTGCAGTGGCTTCCTAGTACCATAAGTATTAAAAATAAAATACTCTTGACATTTAAAATGCTTCACAACCTGCTGCCTTCCTACCTCTTTAACCTTCTTATACTTATTTCCCTCCATCTACTCCAAGATCCAGTCACACTGGCATCCTTTGTCTTCCTCAAAAGTGACACTCCATCTCTAGTCACTTATTTTGGAGCCAATTGGGGTTAAGTGACGTGCCCAGGGTCACCCAGCTAGGAAGTGTTAAGTGTCTGAGATGAGATTTGAACTCGGGTCCTGCTGACTTCAGGGCTGGTGCTCTATCCACTGTGCCACCTAGCTGCTCTACTGCTTGCATTTTTACATGTAATGCACTGCCTCCTGACACTCCCCGAATACTTCAAGATTCACCTTGATTCAAATATTCAGGACTTTAGATTCTCTGCCTCTTACCTCCCAAAACCTTCCATCTGATTTTAATTTTCTCTCTCTCTCTCAACAAAGTTCACTCCAATAAAGTTGAAGCTTTGTTCCAACTCACAAGTCCTTGACAAAGAGCTGAATGGGAATTCTGGTTCTACAAGCAATTGATAAACCTCCCACCCCCCAAAAAATAATCTGACTTGCTTTCCTATAAGGATACAGATTCAAGGAGAAAGTGAGCTGAATTTTAGAGAGAATGTGACAATAAAAGTAACTCGGATTTTGGTAGCTGGATGTACCTCATTACTTTTGGAAGGAGGTTCCTCTTAAGTATGTTTTTTCTGGGCTCCTGAAACTGAATACTGGAGACAGAATGAGAATTATTCCATAATCATTCTGGTCACTGGAGAAAATGTCTTATGGACAAGATCTGGAGGGATGTCTGGACTGGAGGAATAATGTTAAGGAATTTTGAAATAGAGAAAAGAAAAGCCTCAATTTCCCCATTAAGTGTAAGGTTAGTCAGTCCTCAATGGAAGGAACGGAAGTTAAGGAGACTGGTGTGACAGTCTCTTCCTTTTAAGGCCCTTCTCAGGCTCAACTTCCTCCTTTCCTTAACCTTCCAGGAAAACCCTGGTTTTCCTATCTCTCCTGGCACTTTTACCTCCTTTGTACTTATTTACTGAGTTTTCTTAAAATCAGTTTGAGCACAAGCGTTTTCTTGCCTCTCTCCTTGAGAACAGACTCAATGTCACAGTTTTGCACCTGGTAAGGTTTTTAAATGTTTGTTGAATTGGGTCCTTTAAGACTTAATCCCCTTTAAGGGGATATTTTGAAAGTATTTTTTAAAGAACCTATTTAGATTGAATTTTCCCTTCTGGTAGAAGGATAAGAAAATTATAAAATTCCAACCCTCTCTCCCTGGGCATTTCCCTTACCCCATAGCCCTATGATCTCAATTCTGCCTTTGCGTTCTGCCCACAAACACCTCGTTTTATAACTAGTCACCCTATTGATATTCTCTTTTCTTTCTGAAGTTTGAGACAAGTACATGAACAATGGTAAAAGATATGAAAATAGCAAGCTTTATTATTTACTTAGTTCATTTCCCCCATAGTTTCCAGGATAGCAGTATTGTTCCTGGTTGTCTACAACTAGCATCATACCATGATTACAGACACCAGTACTGTCAGCCAGAACTGTGAGCATAAACATACATGTTACACATGTTGGACCGGGCCGGTGGGGAAAGAAATAGAAGACATTGAATGTTCCAGAAATTTCTTTGTTCCAGATTGGGGCACCCAGAAGTGTATGCTTTAGGGTTGAATCCATGTGGTATCATCGCAATTCCTGAATCTAATCCCACTTTCATTCCCATGCCCAGAAGAAGCACAATTGAGGGAGTTACCATGACTATCAGTCACTGAGAGAACTAAGCTAAAAATACATTTCTCCCTCCCAACAAATAAAAAATAATGCTCAAAATGTTGGCCTAGGCCCTACATAAAATATTAATTCATGTCTTAGCCAACGACATCTACGAGGCAAGACCCTTTCATTACATTAAATCAACAGGCAATTGTACCAGGCACTTGAGGTACAAGGAAAGACATTATTCCTTTACTCTCAAAACAGTCCAAACAATGTCCTCACTAAACTAGGAGTCGGGTGACCTTTGAAGGAGATGCTGGTCCCCCACAGGAAGCAGGAAACCTTGCTTCCCACTATGACCATTCAACAGAACCCACTCAGCACCTTGCCCCCAAGCAACTGGGCAAAGCAGTGGAAATGGACCAGCGCAAGGGCATCAATGGATGGGATGTTACAAAGCTCCATGGAGCTGAGGGAGAGAAAGGGGCACTCAGCAGCAGCAAGCTTCACAAAAATGCAGTCAATAACTCTGGATGAACTCCATAGGCTAAAAGAGCTACTGAAGATAACCTGGAGTTCTTGTTCCTGTGAAATAAAACGATAGTTTAAAAATAGTCCTAAGTTATTCTGATGCTCCCCAAACCAGTCAGTGACAGCCCCACCATTTATGAACGGCCATATCTTCATTCCCAGTCTCCAACAGTCGATTACTACATTCTTCCCAACGGACAATGCTCCCATTCTCCACTATCACAAATTTCCACTTCAGTGTCATATCCATTGGCAAAGGGACAGATCGGGACCAGAACCAGTCCTTTCCACACTGGAGTGGGATGTAATTGTGCCAGCTGCCAAGGCTCTCATGGTCTCCAGTGACCGCCACCACCGCCGCATCCGACGTGGTGATGTAATGGACCTGGAACTGGACGCTGACATGCTGAGACAATGGGGACACTGCTGCCACTCTCTTTGTTCTCAAATGAACTTCTTGACCTTGGGCATCCATGAGGGAGTCTCTTCCATAGTCCAGTCCCTGATTTGGGCTCGATGTCTGGAATTCAAGCACCGATACACCAGCATGAGAATGCTCAGAGCTTTTGCCCTTACTAGCATCTCTCCATACCGAGTACTTTTGTACCATTTCCCAGTCCTCATGATCAACCAAATCTGGACCTTCCTTCTGTAGAGTTTTCAACTGTTCTTCATGTTTGTCAGAAGGGAACTTCCCTGTAGAACACACAGCTGTCTCCTGTCCTTTGAGAGGATCTGCTGGTTGAGAAGATTCTGGACTTTCCCCACTTAAGACTTCCAAGTAATTCACAGAGTTAGTAAGTCCCGAGAGAGTCAGAGATTCTGTACCTAGCAGCTGAGTGGAAGAGGGCTGCTCTCCTGATCTCAGACAGTCAAAGTCTTGAGTAGAACTGTTCTGCGTTTTCCATGTTGGACCCTCAAGGTCACTGCTCTTGGACTCACTCACCAAACATCCATTACTTTCCTGATGATGCTCTAAGAGACAAAAAATATTAAAACATAGCAAAGTGTTAGAGGACCCATTTGGGAAAGGAGAAAACAAATGCCCAGTAATTGAAAGTTCTTAAGCTTGGTCCACCTAACAGCCTCAGATAAATAAACTGATCAGATGTCAATAAACCCCAGAGGGACAAAAGCTAAAAAAGGAAGGGGTTCAAATAGCAAACATTTAATTTAGCCTTTTCCCCCCAAAATTAAGAATCCCATAAGTCAAATATTAATAAGGCTCCACATCCTGCCTCTGTTCCTTTGTTCCTTTGTGACCTAGGTTTCAGTTTAATGATTTAATTTGATTCAGTAAAAAAAAAAAAAAAAAAAAAAAAAAAAAAAAAGGTTAAAAACCTGTGTTTGAATGAGTTTGTTCCAGCAATCTGTTAGTCTGAACACCAAAAATGTGGAGGCTGGATTAGGTGGCTTCTGATATCCCTAGACATCATAGATCTTTGTCGATGTTAAATTTATGATCTTAAATATATTATTTAGTTGATTTGTAGTATTGTGCTCTCAGGGCACAAATCCATACTTCTTGATCTGGGTTTGGTTTTTTTTTTCCTTTCTTTGTATCCCTAGTACTTGGCACAATGCCTGGCATAGAATGCTAGTATACTAGCTCAATAAATGCTAGTTCTGACTGAGAACAAGGTTATAACTCTACAATCAAAGCAAGAAATAAGCTATTGCCCATATGTAACAAAGGAAGCAAGGAGGACAGAGGTCACCGATTTCAGGACAGAGCACCTAGCAGCCCAACAATCGAACAGGACCTAATGTTGCCCAGTTTATGGGGCAAAGAACAACAAACAAGGACAGGGTTTGCAAACAATGCTCATTCCTGCTATCCAGAGACCAGAAGATGCATGATCCCCAATTCCAAGTCATATGTTGTTGCTCCACAAGCAATCAGAATAACAGAGTTCAAGGCTGGGAAGGGCCGGACTTCCTGCTTTCAAAATTATCACAAAGACTTCAAAATGAGGTTGCTACCTTATCAGCCATATTTTAAAAAATGAAAACATTGATAGCTGGGGGGCGGGGGGAGGAGGGGAGAAGCATATCTCTTAAACCTTAGTTAAGGCAGTTTCCTTCTCTACTATCATTTTGGTAACTAAATGCCCTTGCCCCCACCTTTTTCTAAGATTCTTAAAAAAAAAAAAAAAAAAAAAAAAAAAAAATCACACATCCGAGGAAAAGGAAAAACAAACAAAATACAAACCAGGAGTTAAGATGGAAGTGTGAATATATATTTAACTGGATAGGTCCAATCTTTCCACCTTGACTAAATCTGGGAAGGGGGAAGAAAAGGAAGAAACCATGATTCTGGCAAAATTAATTTTCTAAAATATTTTATATTTAATTTTTTTCTAAAATCTAAAATAAAAAAATCTAAAAAACCCTTTTTTAAAAAAAATTAAATCACTTTTAGAAACATTTATAAAATTTTTGAGTTCTCTCCCTCCTCCACTCACCATGAAGACAAGTAATGATTTAGGTTGATGTTCTAATTCAATTAGATCAGCTTTTATGAAGCATCTAAGTGCTTGCTACAGGAGATACAGAAATAAAAATGATCCCTGTTCTCAAGGAGCTTGCATGGGGGAGGGAAACAAGAAGGAAGAGTTTATACTATGTCTATATATAGTATATATGTACTAAATATAGAATAATAAGGAAATTTGAAGAGGAAAGAACTTCTACCAGATCAATGAATCAATGAAGATCTCAGGGAGAAAACATTTGTTGTTTGTCCTTCCTTCTCCAAGATGACCAGAATATTAGGGAGGTGAGACCATGACATGCAAGTGAATTAGATTTAAAGGAGGAAGGACTATGCAAGGTCACCAGTCTCTCTCTTCCAAAGCCATCTGGTTCCAGTGGCCAGGTATAGATCAGGAGAACTGGAAATTGAAGGAAAGAAAGGGTTCTGAGGCTGAGATGAGGAGGTGGCGCATTCGGAGTATGTAGGAGGGTAATTTGTGTAAAAATGCAAGAGGAAGGCAATGGAACACTTGAGTTCAGACAATAGCAAAAGGGCTAATTGAATGGAATTTAGAGAAAATTTAGAAATGGAGCTGGAAACAGGGTGTGGAATGAGCTTTCCACTTAAGCCAAGCTAAGAACCATAGATTTTATGTTGTAAGTATTATGGAGCAAATGGAAAGTTTTGAGTGACATTCTCAGACCGATTAAAATAATTATCCTAATCATTTAGGTGGAGTGTGGATTAGAACACAAAGGCCAGAGTAGGCTGGCCCATTAGGAGTCTGTTGGAATAGTCCAGATGAAAGTTAATAAGGGATGGAACTAATAATGCAAATCAAATTTAGAAGTGTGTATATACTATTTCTCTCCTTTCCCCCCACACCCAGCCCAATTGTTAAAACATTTACTTCACACCCTTGTATTGCTCTTATCAACAGATGTTTGAGCTCACCAGGCATATGGTAGAAAACAGCAAATGAAAATCACCAGACTAAAGACCAATAATATTAACATAACATATAAGGTTTTCAAAGTACTTTTTGAATCTTCTAACATTCTCGAATAAAGGGCTCCATTTTAGCTATGTGAAATTTGGTGGTGTCCAAAGGGCATCTAAGAAGAATTAAATAGTACGAAGTTGACTTATGTATGATTGGAGCTCAAGAAAGATTAGGGATGGAAGGACATATTTGAGATGTTTGTTTTTTATATTATTTAGTCATATCTGACTCTTTATGATCCCATTTGGGGTTTCCCTGACAAAAATACTGGAAAACGTTTCCCATTTCTTTTTCAGATGAGGATTTAAATGATTTGCCCAGAGTCACACAGGTACTAAGTATCTGAGGCTAGGTCTTCCTAATTCCAGGCTCAGTGTTCTATCCATTGCATCACCTAGCTGCACCTATATTTGCATAAAAATACTTGAACCCAGGGAATGGCAGATGAAATTTCTGACTGCATATATAGAGAGAGAGAAGAGAAAAAGGTCCAGGGGCAGAGCTATGAACAATAATCAACATAAGACCAGGAAGTGAGAGAAAGAAGCAGACAGATGGGAGAACTACTACAGAAGTATCCAGGAGAATGGAGTGGCAAACAGTTACAGAGAGGTCAATTATGAAGACAGAAAAGGTTATCAAATTTATCAAAATCACTGCTAACTTTAGAGAGGGCAGTTTCAATAAGGAAAAAAGAAAGCAAGCTCGTAAAAAAAAAAAAAAGAAATTAAACAAGCGAGTTGTTGTTAAGGAAACAGGGATGAAAAATATAGGCAATTCTTTGAAGGGTTTTGGAAGTAAAAGGCTAGAAAGACAGTCCTGTTTAGATGGCCTGGGATAGGATAGAGGGGAGCATGTTTATGGGAAGCTACCCTACTCTTTTGAGGCTAAAGGCCAAGGTAATGGATAGAGTTGGCTTTCAAGCCCTATCTCTGGCACATATTGGGTATGGGACTGAGGTCATGTCTAACCTCTCCAAGCCCTAGGCAACTTTCCAAATCTGTAAATTGCAGAGCAGTTGCCAACCGTATTGAGCAGAAGGAGTTTGTCTACACTAATGAAATCAGAGGTTCAGTTAAAAAAAAAAAAAAAACACATAGGAACAGAAAAATTTAAATAGTGTAGAAGACCCTGGCAGAGACACCCTATTTTTGGAATACAAATTTGACCATAAAAATGGAATCCAAGAGTAGTTCATCAAGAAAAAAACTGGGCCTCAGACTTTATTTGGTTTGATCACCTCAGATCAAGATAGTGCCTTCTAGAAAAGGGATGCATATACCCCTTGGACACAAAGAGCTGGGGTTCAAAGCTAAATATCCTAACGACAATCTCAAAATCCTCTTATAGCTTTAAAAAATTCTCAAGGACCCCTTTATATTCTAGGAATATAATATATAATAATATACCTTTATATTAAGGAACCTCAAAACTTTCATTTATGTGGATTATAGCTAGTAATCAATATGTTTTACAGTATTTGGAATTAAAATGCAAATATTTTTAAAAACTTTAAAAATATGCTACATAAATAACATCTTGTAACATGAAATGTCATCTTTTGTTAACATAAATAGCATCTTTTAAGAAAAAAATTTTTATGAAAAAATTAACTATTTTCCTAAAAATTTGGTGAGAAAAAAAATAGTATTGTTTTATATAGTCTTGCTTAATAGAATGCAACTGGATTCCACTATCTGCCTCTACATGAATATTTTACTTTAAAGTTCATGAAAATCTCAAATCAGGTAGTTGTATAAATCAAGATTCTAAATAACTTTTTGGCATTATTATAAAAATAATTTTGACCTCTAGAGTCTCCTGAAAGGGTTTCAGGACCCCAGGGTTCTGAGAACTGCACTTTGAGAATAGGAAAGATTAAATTAGTGAAAAGGAATAACTAAGAAGTCTATGCCGGCTAACTGCGGGGGGGAGGTAGAGGGAATGGGGGTGGGGGGGTGGGAGAAGAGTGTGTGGGGTGGTGAAGGGCGGTGTCTGCAGAATTCTAGAATGGGATTGTCCAGCACTCCCTCCGGAGGCCTTCGTTGCCACTGACCTCCCTCCCAAATTTAGCTCGGATGATTTAGCATATCATCCCAAGTTGTCAAAGCTAGAGAAGAGATGGCGGGGTTCCCGAACCCAATTCCCAGCCGCAAGGGATGAGTGCCTCGGAATTTCTGGGCACTTTGAGCAGTTTGGGGAAAAGGGAAGGGTGCAGTTATGGAGGGGGTGGGGAGAAGGCGGAGACGGGAGAAGAGCGCATGAAGTACGCCCTGCCTAGCTTGAGCCGAGCCTCTCAGGGTCTGGGAGCAGAGACACTCCTCCATCCCCATCCCACCCCACCTCCCCTCAAGTGGCTCCGGGGAAAGGGGTGGAAGACACTGAAGAGAATGGAGAAAAGTAGACGGCTTCAGATCTTAGAAGTGGAAGGGGGAGGGGGGGTCCTATAGTAATTCCATCTCCTGCTGTAGAATAAGGAATCGAGGCCTGGAGGCACGAATTGATTTGCCCAAAGTCACGCAAGTAATAAGTGACTGAACCAATACTCGATTTCGGCTCCTCTGACCGTTTTTCCCGTTTTGGAAAGTTGAGGCTGGAAAGAAAAGGGGGTGGCCCGTTGATCCACAAACCAAGCTGACCCAGGCGTAAGGAACGCCAGGAAAAAGGGGCTTTAGGGACCCACATGACGCAGCTCCAGGCAAAGTTAGGGGTGTGTTCACACCTTGCACCCTTTTCTCCCCCTCCCAGCTTTCTTTAGAATCGTTAACGATTTGTCAAACACCTAAAAGAAGATTGTTGGCAAGAGAAGGCACTACCTCCGGCTGCTTTCTTGACGTTCCGGTCCTCCTTCTGCTCCCCGAGTTGGGTCACCTGCTCGTGTTTGTGGCAAAAGGGGTCCTCGCCATCTCTTCCTCCGTTCCCTCCGTCCCTTTTCAGGGCTGCTGCGGCCACCTCTTCAGGCGACAACTTGCGCTCCTCCTCGGTCCCCGCGTTCTGGTCCCCGGAATCCCCCCGCAGAAGCCAGACGAAGAGCGCACCGGCCAGACCTCCCCCCACCAGCAGGGCAGATATGACAGCGCCCATGGCTCCGGACGCACGGCCCCGCTAGACAAGCGCTGCAAGGGATGTCCTACGCCCGAGCTCCCGGAGAGGGGACACCGGGGACCGGGGACCGCGGAGGGGAGGGAACGCTGTGCGACTGCAGCTCTCAGCCGCTCCCTCACCTCAACCTGCCTTTTTATCTCCACTTCCCTTCCGAATCCCCGCCCCGGCAGAAGCTCAACTTTCTCCCTGCCCCGCCCCGCCCTGCCCCGCCCCATAGCCGCCCTCCGCTGGCCGCAGTCCCAGTAGTTGGACACTGGAGGAGGAGGGGAAGAGAGCAGGGAGAGGGGGAGGAAATTATGGGGAGGAGAATGCGCTACTGCAGCTAGCTCTTAACGTTATCCTTCCCCGCGTCCTTCTACCGAAATCACTGGCTCTTCCCCAGAGTTTTACAAGGTCAAGTAAAGTTATAAGGACCATGACTCCTCCGCATCTTCCCGTTTGCCAAATCACTTCAATCCTTTGGCCTCCATTGCCTTTGCCATCGGTTGAATTGAAGCCTAGTTCGCTGGACAGCACCCGATCTAGAGCAGATCATGGAGTGGCAATCCAGGGTGCCAGTCTGCCTCCGAGAGACGAGCAACAAATGGTCCAGGCTGATTTAGCATCTGTAGAAACCCAGTCACGAGTTCTAATTTAAAAGGACATGAAGAGAAAATGAATTCTAGTGTCAACTGGACCCCTCTGAACCTCTCTGAAACTCAGTTTCCTCATCTGTAAAAGGAAAGACTTAAAGAGTTTGGAAGTTTGATTATATTAGGTCCATTTGGTTCTCTCTGCTGTGTCCTTTCAGCCATTAAGGGAGAAGAGGATTACCGTTACCAATCTATCACATCAGTATCTTGTTTGTACATAATTGGCCGCATGTCTCTTCCATTAAATTGTAAGCAGACTGTCTTTTGCTTTTCTTTGTATGGCCTAAACTTGGCACATAGGTGCTTAAATGTGCTTGTTTACTTTTAACAGAACCTCTGCCTGCTAGTGCCTTTTCTCTGTCGATTATCTCCAATTTATCCTATCTATATTTTTGTACATGGGTGCTTTTATGTTGTCAACTCTCCCGTTCGACTGGGAGCTACTTGAGAGCTTTTAAATCTTTGTATCCTCAGTGCATAGGTACTTGCCTCTTTTGGACTTTAATGAGAGCATGTGAATGCTAGTGCCTTCCGTCTGTTAGTTTTCACCATTTTTCCCTGCATATATTTTACTTTTACGTAGATATTTGCATATTGTTTCTTGTAGGCAACTGTAAACTTCTGGGGAACAAGGTTCTCTGGTTTTTGCTTTTTTTATAGTCTCCTTTCAGCATAATTCCTGAACACAGTAAATTCATAAGGCTTGTTGACTTAACTTGTTAAAATCCCCAGAGAAAATGTAGAAAATTTCTACAAAATGTGCCTCCTCCTGGCATGACTCAATAAATGAAGAGGAATTGAAGGGTTATCTATTTAAGGGTGAACAGAATCTGTTTCTCCTAAATTAGCAGCCCTCCCAATTCACTGCCAACCATGTAGGATAGGGTGAATGGGCTTTGTACCACTACTCAGAACTTCAGGGATGATTATTAGCTCTTAGATTCCTTCAGAATGGAAACTACTGAACTTAACACAACCTAGTTGTGTTTAACAATTTAATTATTCAAAATAAAAGATGCCAGATGGCTTAATTCTTTCCCCTTTTGCCCCCTTTTGTCAATTCTCTTTTATTATCCATCCTCAAGCACTGAACTTTTGTAAATGCCAGGGAATTTGTCTACAGGACCGATTTCCTTCTACAGAAGAAAGTTATCTGTATCATCTTCCCCCAAAAGAATATCTTTAAAAATCATTTGAGTGCATATTTGCCAATATCCTTGATGATGACGGGATAATGTAGTTCAAAAAGTGATGGGTTTGTAGCCATAGGAATTTGGATGAAATCCTACCTATAGTTCTAAGTGACTTTGGTGAGTTCTTTTCACTTTCTGGATCTCAATTTCCTCATCTGTCAGAAAAGGGGATTGAATTAGATGGCCTCTAAGGTTCCTTTCACACTTAAATACAATATCCTATTGATGTAAACTGTGATCTTTGCGGGAAAGGTGGTCCCATGTTAGAGATTTCAAACCCTTCCCAGCTTCTGGGAGGGGTCCCACTCTCCTGTTTATAGGGGAAACTCCCAGATGGTCATCTCCTCATACAGTCCAATTGGAGATCTAATCACCACCCTTTATCGTGTTGAAAATTAATCCCTTAAATTCATCTGGAGATTGGTCCTCATCTCTGAGCCAAAAAAACCCCAATATAATCAAAGTGTGAATTCCAAACCTCCACTAATTCCTTTTAGAAGAGCCTACTGAGTTATTTTCTTAGTGTAATAAACCCATTTTTTTGCCACAAAATTTGCCTACATTTGGGATTGTGAATTCTTTTTTAAAGAACCTGCAGCATTGTTGGTGGAGTTGTGAACGAATCCAACCATTTTGGAGAGTAGTTTGGAACTATGCTCAAAAAGTTATCAAACTGTGCATACCCTTTGATCCAGCAGTGTTACTACTGGGATTATATCCCAAAGAGATTATAAAGAAGGGAAAGGGACCTGTATGTGCACGAATGTTTGTGGCAGCCCTTTTTGTAGTGGCTAGAAACTGGAACTGAATGGATGCCCATCAGTTGGAGAATGGCTGAATAAATTGTGGTATATGAATATTATGGAATATTACTGTTCTGTAAGAAATGACCAACAGGATGATTTCAGAAAGGCCTGGAGAGACTTACACAAACTGATGCTGAGTGAAATGAGCAGGACCAGGAGATCATTATATACTTCAACAACAATATTATATGATGACCAGTTCTGATGGACCTGGCCATCCTCAGCAAGGAGATCAACCAAATCATTTCCAGTGGAGCAGTAATGAACTGAACCAGCTACACCCAGAGAAAGAACTCTGGGAGATGACTAAAAACCATTACATTGAATTCCCAATCCCTATATTTATGCCCACCTGCATTTTTGATTTCCTTCACAAGCTAATTGTACAATATTTCAAAGTCTGATTCTTTTTGTACAACAAAATAACGGTTTGGTCATGTATACTTGTTGTGTATCTAATTTATATTTTAATGTATTTAACATCTAGTTAAATGTAGGTCATCCTGCCATCTAGGGGAGGGGGTGGGGGGGTAAGAGGTGAAGAATTGGAACAAGAGGTTTGGCAATTGTTAGTGCTGTAGGGTTACCCATGCATATAACCTGTAAATAAAAGGCTATTAAATAAAAATAAAATTTTAAAAAAAAACAATCCCAGCATGAAGGATGGTCTATGAATTGGTATCTTGTGTCTAAAGACAAAAGGTGGAAAATCACGAATGAAGAAGAGCAAATTTCATTAGAATATCAAGTAAACAAAGAGGAGTAATGTGTCATAGTACCATAAAAATATGCTGGAAAGGGTTATAAGGGACTTCAAACTCTAAACAAAGGATTCTGTATTTTATCACAGTGTTAACTAAATATTGGGGTAACAAAAAAGTATTAATTTAAATTATTCAGTTGTTAATAAACCTAATAAATTTCTTTTTTTTTTATTTAATAGCCTTTTATTTACAGGATATATACATGGGTAACTTTACAGCATTAACAATTGCCAAACCTCTTGTTCCAATTTTTCACCTCTTACCCCCCCCACCCCCTCCCCTAAATGGCAGGATGACCAGTAGATGTTAAATATATTAAAATATAACTTAGATACATAATAAGTATACATGACCAAAACATTATTTTGCTGTACAAAAAGAATCAGACTCTGAATTATTGTACAATTAGCTTGTGAAGGAAATCAAAAATGCAGGTGTGCATAAATATAGGGATTGGGAATTCAATGTAATAAACCTAATAAATTTCAAAAAAAAAAAAAAACTGGGCCAGGATTGCTAAAAAAAAAAAAAATACCCAAACAAACAAAAAAACAAAAAACCCTAAAAAATAAGGTAAAAAACATTGAAGAGTCCTATGTTTATCACAATTTAAGTCTGTTGTGAAATAACTTGTTTCCTCTGCAATATATAAGAACTTTTAAAGATACAGCCCTTTTGTTATAAAAACAGACATAAGAGCTGATTTTGGCAAAGATATAGTATGATACGGTGGGATTATTCTAGATCGAGGAGCTGGATGGAATCCTGTCTCTAATACCTATTTCCTCTGTAGACTTGGCCAAGTCACATAATATTCCTCATTTCTAAAATGACAGCACTGGAGTAAATGGCTTCTAAGCTTTATGATTATAATTCATTGAGCTATGAAGACAGTCACTGTGTTTTCCATCATAGGTTCATAGATGGAGAGCTGGAAGGAGAATTTGAGGTCATTGACTTAAATCCACACAATGCTGGAGTTAACTCCTATTGATTGGCTTGGAAGAGCCAGTTAGTTATTAAATATTCATTGTGAGCATTACACCTGGAAATCAGCAAACATTACAACTCAAGGCTTGATTTTTTTGTTCTGTTGATTGTATAGACTTAAGAATGTGATAGAGAAAATATTTAAAAATTACACTTTTTCCCCTCTGGAGAGTTATTAAATATTTACGAGCATACTCAAGTCCAACTCTATCATCCTACTGCTGAGAAAATTGGGGCTTTGCCGGATGAGTAACTTGCCAAACAATAAGTGGGTAGGATTGAACCCAGAACCTCTGATTCCAGCACTTTTCCTCTCAGTCCTAAGAGGATATTGAAAAGCTGAATGAATTATAGATAAAATGTTTAAAGTGAAAATGCCAAATGAATATTGAGTATCAGTAAATGATTTCTTATTTTAAATGAAGTATAATTGCAGAGAGCATTTAGGTGGCACAATACATAGAGCACATAGCCTGGAATCAGGAAGACCCGAGTTCAAATGTGACCTTAGACACTAGTTGTATGATCCTGGGCAAGTCACTTAACCCTGTTTGCCTGTTTCTTCAACTGTAAAATAAGCTGGAGAAAAAAATGGCAAACCACTCCAGTCTCTTGCCAAAAAAATTCCAAATGGGGTCATAGAGAATTGGACATCCCTAAAGCAATTGAATAACATCACCCCGACCAAATAACTTTAGTGAACAAAACTACAAGTGGCAACGTCCCCCATCTCGTTACAAACTTATGAGCTGTCACAGTGTACAATATATAGCAATAGTGATAGGGTTCTTAACTGGGGTTTCACAGATTTATAGATTTAGAAGGGATTGGTGTTTAGTCTTTCTAATCCAACTTTATCTTATAAAGAAACTGGGCTACAAAGAGACCAGCTCTGGGATTTGAACTCAAGTCCCCCGACTACCAAACAAACACTTTTCCTCTCTCTAGTGGGAAGTATTCTATCAGCATCAATTACTACCAGTAAGTACTGATGATTTCATCACACTGTGCTAAGGATTCTTCATTTGTGGAATATTTGGCAGGAAATTTCTCTATTCCCTTTCACCCTGGTAAATGGTACCTTTTGTACCCCATTGCTGTTTCACTTCACAACCTTGCACCCAAGTAGTTAGCCAAGTTGCAATCTCAAAGCTTAAGGGACAGAGCTAGTAACAATGAAATAATATTTTGCATTTCCTAAACATGAGTTGAACCTTAGGTAACTTTAAAGTTTGCAACATATTATCTCATTTAAGCCTTATAATGAACCATGAGAATTATAGTATCCATTTCACAGATGAGGAAATCTGAGAGATGCTGGATAACAAAGGGTACTATGAACTTAGTATAAAAAATGTCACCATGACAAATGCATATTTCGATAATAACGAGACTTTTCTGTTTCAGAATATTCTCTCCAATATGAAAATTTCTGTTTTATTTTCAAGGAAAGATGAGAAGATTACTGCTGTGTTTTGTGTCATTGAAGATAGATTCAAGACCTGTGTAGATTTCTCCTCAAATATTCTTTTGTTTCTGTCAATATTTTCCAAGCATATTTTGGGGGAAATTTTCCTGTAAATAGTTTGATGTGTGTGTGTGTGTGTGTGTGTGTGTGTGAACACACATATTAAATGTAACCAGTGGCTCAAGATCAGACTGCACATAGCCAGGCTCACCTGGGATTCCAATATGATTAGTTACCCAAGTCAGTTGTACAGCCACAAACTCCGACAATGTATTCACTGGGGTTTTGTGAATTCTTTTGTAAAACCTGCCACCGGTCAAAGGGAATCCGATTGCTGTTAGGGGATCATTCAACCCTCAATTCTCACAACTCAACATTTGTTGGTTCGCTGCGGGGATCCCCAAAATTCTGGCTGAGGAGGTAAGCCTCCCCTTGCTGATTGTCTGTTCTATAGCTAGGATATTCCAATACCCGGGAAGATTTCAGTGGTCGGGATCTCTACTCTGGGCAGAATTCCCTGACTGGTGAGCTCAAACTGGGAATTCCTGCATTCTAACAGAAGTCAGAGAACTTCTGTCATCTCCCCCTTTGGGGACGCCTAAGAGAGGACGAGGCGCTATAGAATCTGGGAAATCTAAGGCTGTGTCAAAATGGGACAATCTATCTCTGTCTCTATTCCTAAGGATTCTTCCCTTAAGCAGTCTCTTAGACAGAGACAAATTTGGCTTAAAAAATCTCAAAACTAAGGGCAGCTAGGTGGCACAGAGGATAGAGTCCCAGCCCTGATGGCAGGAGGACCTGAGTTCAAATTTGACTTCAGATACAACACTTCCTAGCTGTGTGACCCTGGGCAAGAGACTTAACTTCAATTTCCTCAGGGGGAAAAATCTCAAAAGACAAAAGCTTAAATTAAAACAGCACTGCAGGATGCTGCTTAATTTTGCTGGAGAGAAATAAAAAACTAGATACTAACCTCTTAACTTCCTCCCTGCTCCTCTAGGGACACAGGAACCCTCCTCTGCACCCCTATGCAGTCCTTATCAGGAGGTTTCTGAACCCCTTCCAGAACAGTACCTTATGTCCAACAATATTTTTTTAAACACTATCCCCCTCACCTGAACCAGATCCTGAGAATTCTCGGCCCCCACTCCTCAATCCCTCTGATACAAAGAGTGGGACTCCTTTTTCTCCTCCTCAGGATACTCAGGATTCAGTCACCTCTTCTAACCTCTGTCCCCTGGGAGAAGTGGCAGACTGTCAGGGAAAGACACTCAGAGCAGAGGTGCCTCTTTCAATGTCAAATTTCTCCCAGAGTAGGAAAAACCTGGCCATTACTCTGAGGATCCCACCATTTATTGAGGGGTCTAAGGCCAATGCCCTCCAATTGGATCTTTCCTGGGGAGATGTTAATATTAAACAATCTGCCTCAGATATACAGAGGAAGATATACAGAGGGCCCAGCTTTGGGCCCTCAAACTTCTCCCACTCAGCTGTTAGAAACAGCTTTAGGGAGCAAACCGCATCAAAGGAAAAAGACCGCAGAGTTAAAGCAAGAAATGGAGTACAATCCCATATTTTGACTGCTGACATTTCCAGGAAACCTAGGAGTTTGTGCTTTAGGTGTCATGGATAGGGCCAGAAAGCTCGAAACTGTCCACTGAGAACACTCCCCAGTCCTGGCCCTAAATGCAACCAGGAGGGGCACTGGAGGAGAGACTGCCCACAGGGGACAAGCTGCCCCCCCCAATGCCCTGCACTCTGGCAGGAGTTTGGGGCTTGGTCCTCCCTTGCTCCAATATGACAATGGAACCCTGGCTATCCCTAGATGTGGCCAGTAAGACTATTGAATTTCTTTTTGCTAAGGGGACTTTTTCTTCCCTCTTGTTCTGGTACTCTAGTCTCACTTGCCTCTCCCCCCACTAAAATGGGGATTGCAGGGGAACTTAAGAATTGTTTGGAGACTCTCCCTCTGCCTGATCAATTTGTTGACCTGTTATTTAAACACTCATTCCTTATTATTCCCTACTATCCTGCTCCCTTATTGGGGTGTGATTTAATGGTGAAATTGGAGAACAAATTTTCTCTTCTCAGACCTCCAGATGGTCTTTTTGTGCTTCTCTCAAGCCCTCCCATAGTCCTTCTGAAATCTGGGGAAAATCCTCTGTCAGGATTGAGAAATTTCTTAAGTACAAACTTTTAACTAAAGAGTTAAGAGATTTGGAGCCACTTAATTGCAGTCTTGTCTTGATCTGCAGTTCTGAAAGGCAGGGCCAGGCCCTGGGGGATCCCAGACCCATTGCCTATATCTCAAAGGAACTGGACTCAGTTTCCCTAGAATGGCTCTTGTGCCTTAGAGAAGCCTTAAAATTTACCCTAGAGCACCAGAACATTTTAGAAGCCAAGGACATCAATGGCTTACTAGTGGGAGGCTTACCCTTAATAGCACCCTGGAAGCTAAGCCACTGCTCCCTGGGACTTCTGCCCAGAAAGCTGAACTCATTGCCCTAACCAGAGCTTTGGAACTGGGGAAGGGGATGAGAGTGAACATCTATACTGTCTCTAAGTATGTTTTCCATATTTTGTGTGCTTATGGGGCTATATGGAAAAAAGGGAACTTTTGACAGCAAAGAATTCTCCTATTAAATATGCAAGAGAGATTCTACAGCTACTACAAGCTGTTCATAAAACCAGAGAAGTTTCAGTCATGTTTTGTAAAGGACACCAGAAGGGAGATGCGCTTCAAACCAAGAGGAATGGGTTTGCAGCTAAAGCTGCTGCTCATTCACCCCTGACTATGGCACCTTTAATAGCTCCCTGATTCTTATGCTCTTCTTATAGCCTGAAGGAACAAACACCCTCAAGCCAGCTTTTAGCTGTTAAACCTCCCCTTCTCCTGAAGCCTGTTCAGAGAAGGGGCACATACCCAGGGAGATTGGGTTCAAGTTCAAAATCTTTGCGGACACCTTTATTAACTGGGTAGAAGCTTTTCTCTGCAGGACCGAGAAGGCTCTGGAAGCATCAAGGTGTTTGCTAAAAGAGATCATACCTCGCCTAAGCCTGCCTAGCTCCTTGCAGAGGGACAAATAGTCCAGCTTTTACTTCTCAGGTATTTCAGAGTGGTCCTATGAGCACTCTGGGGAAAGAAGAGTGAAATTGTCTGGGTCCTTCTATTCCTTATTCTCACTCTTGTTCCTCTTTCCCATTCCAAGGATAAGTTTGCTCCCAGCATTTTCTCTCCTACTTCTCTTGATGTCATTCTATGGCCCCCGCGAGCAGTTAACTCCTCCTGAGCTTCGAACTAGGGAACTCTGTGGGCAGTGGAGCATTCAGGATTGTTGGGTGGACCCTCAGCATCCTCAAGGCAGCCCACATATGGGACCTGATGCACTATTTGCAAAGGCCCTATCCCCAAATGTTCTGAATTCCAATTGCCAAATTCCCAAATTTCCCATCTCCACCCTGGGTACCACCCCACTTTTAATATGCTTGTGAGATTTGTTTCCCTCTAGGCTCCAAGCTATGAACTTTCAACTCCTTGTTCAGTCTGGAGATCATGGGACAACTCACTTGGACACACAGCATCCCTTAGATGCCTCTGCTGCTATCTTCAGATCCCACTTCCCCTCCTGGCCTGAACCCCCATTGAACACAGGGACAACTTTATGCCCCTTGTCAGCTTGAAGCAGCTACAGAAGATGAGACCTTCGTCCCTTTATCCTAGATCAATTTGGAGTGACTGCTTGAAGGGGGAAAATGATATAAACTGTGTATCTTTGGGGGAACCCTGATATAAATTGGGTCCCCTTTAATCTTTGGGGGAAGGGTGTTCTTGACTCTCAAACCCTCCCAGCCTCTGGGAGGAGCCCACCCGTTCACAAGGGAAACTCCTAGATAAGTGATTTCATTTCATTGGAGATCTTGGCCTGGGGTATAATTACCGCCCTCTATGGAATCAGAAAAATTAGACCTTAATCTCCTCAGCCTCAAATCTCAAAAAGGCTAATAAAACATGACTCTGAATCCTGAATCTTTGCTAATGCCCTTTAGGACTTAGCCCACTGGTTCTTTCTCAGTTTAAATTTTTGCAGAAGTCCTAACAGGATTTTGCCCACTGATGAAGATATTTTCTTTTCAATGTAAGCCCATCTTTGCAATACTACTAACAGGATCTTGCTCACTAAGAAAGATGTCTTCTTAGTGTAAATAAACCCATTCTTGCCACAAACCTGGAGTCAGTATTTACTGGGGTTTGCAAATTTTTTTTGCAAAGCCTGCCACTGGCCAAGGGGATCCCACTGCCGTTAGAGGATCTCTCAATCCTCAATTCTCACACCTCATCACCTCCCCCCCACCCCCTTCTCTAGACAGCAAGTAATCTAGTATATGTCAAATATATACAATTCTTATATATATATATATATATATATATATTTCCATAATTATGCTGCATAAGAAAAGTCAGAACAAAAGGGGGGGGATGAGAAAGAAAACAAAATGGAAGCAAACAACAATAAAAAGAGTGAAAATACTGTTGTGATCCATACTCAGTTCCCACAGTCTTTTCTGTGGATGTAGATGGCTCTCTCCATCATGTGAAGACCACTGGGATGTGTGTGTGTGTGTGTAGGTGTAGATATGAGTGACTTACCTTTAGTAATAACCTTAATCTATGAGGAATTCTTTGATACAAGCCAAAAGGCATACTATGTCAAACACTAATTGAATCAATTTCAAATATAATGTGATATTAAACTATCTCTGACTTCTATTGGTGATTGCCACGGGTAGTAGTAAATAGCAATTTTTTCTATTCTAGGCAAAAACTCTGAAGTTTTTCCCCTCCCTGATTAGTTCTTTTGTGAAGGCAAACTAGGCCATCTTTTACCTCAATTCTTATCTGGCTTTAATCACTAATCACTGAATGGGTATTGCCTCAAACAAATTAAATGGGAAACACCTTCGCTTAAAAGGCTTAAAGTCTCCCACCGCACCAGGGGCCATTTCATCTCCAGACCTCCTGACCTATGGCTTGCCACTGAACCCCAATGATTCTGGAGGAAAAGGTAAGGCTGATGACCTTGCACAGCTCTGCCTTGTTGGAATCTTTACAAATTGTTAAGTCATTAGAGTTGATAGAGACAATAATTTTCTAATTTAGCATGGTTCAATATGATTAATCTGATCCTACGAGGAGATGTTATGGGCCAGAACTTGAAACAAAGTACTAAGTACAACTGATAGACAATAATGCTTGTGTTCATACCTTTAGAGAGCTCTTATAAGCAAGAAGTATTTAAGTACTCATTGGAGTTCACACGTTTGGGAGATTTCATGGTTTGGTATGAGATATCTGAATTCACACCTCCCTTGAAGCTCTTCAGGCCAGAGAGCATGCTGGGAGATATCCCACAATCCCACTCTCGGAGAAGCAGCATGAATACAGCTTCAGTGAGCCACTCGAGAGTTTTTACTTGGAAAAATTCCCAGGGGTCGGAGATTCAGCACTCTGGGAGATTGAGAGCCAGAAGCCCTCTCTCAGAGGCAAG